>NC_134837.1:273035563-273081496 GCF_004210375.1 Tachypleus tridentatus
CAGTTCAACACAATCAGATCAAGTACTAGTTAAAATACTGGTATGTTACTTTAACAGCATGTTGTATTTAATTATCTAACCAACCATAGGAACATTTCAACACAGTAAGATCAAGTACTAGTTATAATACTGGTATGTTACTTTAACAGCATGTTGTATTTAATTATCTAACCAACCATAGAACATTTCAACACAGTAAGATCAAGTACTAGTTGTAATACTGGTATGTTACTTTAACAGCATGTTGTATTTAATTATCTAACCAACCATAGGACATTTCAACACAGCAAGATCAACTACTAGTTATAATACTGGTATGTTACTTTAACAGCATGTTGTGTTTAATTATCTCACCAACCATAGAACATTTCAACACAGTAAGATCAAGTACTAGTTATAATACTGGTATGTTACTTTAACAGCATGTTGTATTTAATTATCTAACCAACCATAGGACATTTCAACACAGTAAGATCAAGTACTAGTTATAATACTGGTATGTTACTTTTTAACAGCATGTTGTATTTAATTATCTAACTAACCATAGAACATTTCAACACAGTAAGATCAAGTACTAGTTATAATACTGGTATGTTACTTTAACAGCATGTTGTATTTAATTATCTCACCAACCATAGAACATTTCAACACAGTAAGATCAAGTACTAGTTGTAATACTGGAATCTTACTTTAACAGCATGTTGTATTTAATTATTTAACCAACCATAGGACATTTCAACACACTAAGATCAAGTACTAGTTATAATACTGGTATGTTACTTTATAAGCATGTTGTATTTAATTATCTAACTAACAATAGAACATTTCAACACAGTAAGATCAAGTACTAGTTATAATACTGGTATGTTACTTTCACAGCATGTTGTATTTAATTATCTAACCAACCATAGGACATTTTTCACACACTAAGATCAAGTACTAGTTATAATACTGGTATGTTACTTTAACAGCATGTTGTATTTAATTATCTAACCAACCATAGGACATTTTAACACACTAAGATCAAGTACTAGTTATAATACTGGTATGTTACTTTCACAGCATGTTGTATTTAATTATCTAACCAACCATAGGACATTTCAACACTGTAAGATCAAGTACTAGTTATAATACTGGTATGTTACTTTAACAGCATGTTGTATTTAATTATCTAACTAACCATAGAACATTTCAACACAGTAAGATCAAGTACTAGTTGTAATACTGGTATGTTACTTTAACAGCATGTTGTATTTAATTATCAAACCAACCATAGGACATTTCAACACCACTAAGATCAACTACTAGTTATAATACTGGTATGTTACTTTAACAGCATGTTGTATTTAATTATCTCACCAACCATAAAACATTTCAACACAATAAGATCAAGTACTAGTTATAATACTGGTATGTTACTTTCACAGCATGTTGTATTTAATTATCTAACCAACCATAGGACATTTCAACACACTAAGATCAAGTACTAGTTATAATACTGGTATGTTACTTTAACAGCATGTTGTATTTAATTATCTAACCAACCATAGAGACATTTCAACACACAGTAAGATCAAGTACTAGTTATAATACTGGTATGTTACTTTAACAGCATGTTGTATTTAATTATCTAACAAACCATAGGACATTTCAACACAGTAAGATCAAGTACTAGTTATAATACTGGTATGTTACTTTCACAACATGTTGTATTTAATTATCTAACCAACCATAGGACATTTCAACACACTAAGATCAAGTACTAGTTATAATACTGGAATGTTACTTTAACAGCATGTTGTATTTAATTATCTAACTAACCATAGAACATTTCAACACAGTAAGATCAAGTACTAGTTATAATACTGGTATGTTACTTTAACAGCATGTTGTATTTAATTATCTAACCAACCATAGGACATTTCAACACAGTAAGATCAAGTACTAGTTATAATACTGGTATGTTACTTTAACAGCATGTTGTATTTAATTATCTAACCAACCATAGGACATTTCAACACAGTAAGATCAAGTACTAGTTATAATACTGGTATGTTACTTTAACAGCATGTTGTATTTAATTATCTAACCAACCATAGGACATTTCAACACAGTAAGATCAAGTACTAGTTATAATACTGGTATGTTACTTTAACAGCATGTTGTATTTAATTATCTAACCAACCATAGAACATTTCAACACAGTAAGATCAAGTACTAGTTATAATACTGGTATGTTACTTTAACAGCATGTTGTATTTAATTATCTAACCAACCATAGGACATTTCAACACAGTAAGATCAAGTACTAGTTATAATACTGGTATGTTACTTTAACAGCATGTTGTATTTAATTATCTAACCAACCATAGAACATTTCAACACAGTAAGATCAAGTACTAGTTATAATACTGGTATGTTACTTTAACAGCATGTTGTATTTAATTATCTAACCAACCATAGAACATTTCAACACAGTAAGATCAAGTACTAGTTATAATACTGGTATGTTACTTTAACAGCATGTTGTATTTAATTATCTAACCAACCATAGGACATTTCAACACACAGTAAGATCAAGTACTAGTTATAATACTGGTATGTTACTTTAACAGCATGTTGTATTTAATTATCTAACCAACCATAGAACATTTCAACACAGTAAGATCAAGTACTAGTTATAATACTGGTATGTTACTTTAACAGCATGTTGTATTTAATTATCTAACCAACCATAGGACATTTCAACACAGTAAGATCAAGTACTAGTTATAATACTGGTATGTTACTTTAACAGCATGTTGTATTTAATTATCTAACCAACCATAGAACATTTCAACACAGTAAGATCAAGTACTAGTTATAATACTGGTATGTTACTTTAACAGCATGTTGTATTTAATTATCTAACCAACCATAGAACATTTCAACACAGTAAGATCATACTAGTTATAATACTGGTAACAACAGCATAAGATTTCAACACAGTAAGATCAAGTAGTTATAATACTGGTATGTTACTTTAACAGCATGTTGTATTTAATTATCTAACCAACCATAGGACATTTCAACACAGTAAGATCAAGTACTAGTTATAATACTGGTATGTTACTTTAACAGCATGTTGTATTTAATTATCTAACCAACCATAGGACATTTCAACACAGTAAGATCAAGTACTAGTTATAATACTGGTATGTTACTTTAACAGCATGTTGTATTTAATTATCTAACCAACCATAGGACATTTCAACACAGTAAGATCAAGTACTAGTTATAATACTGGTATGTTACTTTAACAGCATGTTGTATTTAATTATCTAACCAACCATAGAACATTTCAACACAGTAAGATCAAGTACTAGTTATAATACTGGTATGTTACTTTAACAGCATGTTGTATTTAATTATCTAACCAACCATAGGACATTTCAACACAGTAAGATCAAGTACTAGTTATAATACTGGTATGTTACTTTAACAGCATGTTGTATTTAATTATCTAACCAACCATAGAACATTTCAACACAGTAAGATCAAGTACTAGTTATAATACTGGTATGTTACTTTAACAGCATGTTGTATTTAATTATCTAACCAACCATAGGACATTTCAACACAGTAAGATCAAGTACTAGTTATAATACTGGTATGTTACTTTAACAGCATGTTGTATTTAATTATCTAACCAACCATAGAACATTTCAACACAGTAAGATCAAGTACTAGTTATAATACTGGTATGTTACTTTAACAGCATGTTGTATTTAATTATCTAACCAACCATAGGACATTTCAACACACTAAGATCAAGTACTAGTTATAATACTGGTATGTTACTTTAACAGCATGTTGTATTTAATTATCTAACCAACCATAGGACATTTCAACACAGTAAGATCAAGTACTAGTTATAATACTGGTATGTTACTTTAACAGCATGTTGTATTTAATTATCTAACCAACCATAGAACATTTCAACACAGTAAGATCAAGTACTAGTTATAATACTGGTATGTTACTTTAACAGCATGTTGTATTTAATTATCTAACCAACCATAGGACATTTCAACACAGTAAGATCAAGTACTAGTTATAATACTGGTATGTTACTTTAACAGCATGTTGTATTTAATTATCTAACCAACCATAGACATTTCAACACAGTAAGATCAAGTACTAGTTATAATACTGGTATGTTACTTTAACAGCATGTTGTATTTAATTATCTAACCAACCATAGAACATTTCAACACAGTAAGATCAAGTACTAGTTATAATACTGGTATGTTACTTTAACAGCATGTTGTATTTAATTATCTAACCAACCATAGGACATTTCAACACAGTAAGATCAAGTACTAGTTATAATACTGGTATGTTACTTTAACAGCATGTTGTATTTAATTATCTAACCAACCATAGGACATTTCAACACAGTAAGATCAAGTACTAGTTATAATACTGGTATGTTACTTTAACAGCATGTTGTATTTAATTATCTAACCAACCATAGAACATTTCAACACAGTAAGATCAAGTACTAGTTATAATACTGGTATGTTACTTTAACAGCATGTTGTATTTAATTATCTAACCAACCATAGGACATTTCAACACAGTAAGATCAAGTACTAGTTATAATACTGGTATGTTACTTTAACAGCATGTTGTATTTAATTATCTAACCAACCATAGAACATTTCAACACAGTAAGATCAAGTACTAGTTATAATACTGGTATGTTACTTTAACAGCATGTTGTATTTAATTATCTAACCAACCATAGGACATTTCAACACAGTAAGATCAAGTACTAGTTATAATACTGGTATGTTACTTTAACAGCATGTTGTATTTAATTATCTAACCAACCATAGGACATTTCAACACAGTAAGATCAAGTACTAGTTATAATACTGGTATGTTACTTTAACAGCATGTTGTATTTAATTATCTAACCAACCATAGGACATTTCAACACACTAAGATCAAGTACTAGTTATAATACTGGTATGTTACTTTAACAGCATGTTGTATTTAATTATCTAACCAACCATAGAACATTTCAACACAGTAAGATCAAGTACTAGTTATAATACTGGTATGTTACTTTAACAGCATGTTGTATTTAATTATCTAACCAACCATAGGACATTTCAACACAGTAAGATCAAGTACTAGTTATAATACTGGTATGTTACTTTAACAGCATGTTGTATTTAATTATCTAACCAACCATAGGACATTTCAACACAGTAAGATCAAGTACTAGTTATAATACTGGTATGTTACTTTAACAGCATGTTGTATTTAATTATCTAACCAACCATAGAACATTTCAACACAGTAAGATCAAGTACTAGTTATAATACTGGTATGTTACTTTAACAGCATGTTGTATTTAATTATCTAACCAACCATAGGACATTTCAACACAGTAAGATCAAGTACTAGTTATAATACTGGTATGTTACTTTAACAGCATGTTGTATTTAATTATCTAACCAACCATAGAACATTTCAACACAGTAAGATCAAGTACTAGTTATAATACTGGTATGTTACTTTAACAGCATGTTGTATTTAATTATCTAACCAACCATAGGACATTTCAACACAGTAAGATCAAGTACTAGTTATAATACTGGTATGTTACTTTAACAGCATGTTGTATTTAATTATCTAACCAACCATAGGACATTTCAACACAGTAAGATCAAGTACTAGTTATAATACTGGTATGTTACTTTAACAGCATGTTGTATTTAATTATCTAACCAACCATAGAACATTTCAACACAGTAAGATCAAGTACTAGTTATAATACTGGTATGTTACTTTAACAGCATGTTGTATTTAATTATCTAACCAACCATAGGACATTTCAACACAGTAAGATCAAGTACTAGTTATAATACTGGTATGTTACTTTAACAGCATGTTGTATTTAATTATCTAACCAACCATAGGACATTTCAACACAGTAAGATCAAGTACTAGTTATAATACTGGTATGTTACTTTAACAGCATGTTGTATTTAATTATCTAACCAACCATAGAACATTTCAACACAGTAAGATCAAGTACTAGTTATAATACTGGTATGTTACTTTAACAGCATGTTGTATTTAATTATCTAACCAACCATAGAACATTTCAACACAGTAAGATCAAGTACTAGTTATAATACTGGTATGTTACTTTAACAGCATGTTGTATTTAATTATCTAACCAACCATAGGACATTTCAACACACTAAGATCAAGTACTAGTTATAATACTGGTATGTTACTTTAACAGCATGTTGTATTTAATTATCTAACCAACCATAGGACATTTCAACACAGTAAGATCAAGTACTAGTTATAATACTGGTATGTTACTTTAACAGCATGTTGTATTTAATTATCTAACCAACCATAGGACATTTCAACACAGTAAGATCAAGTACTAGTTATAATACTGGTATGTTACTTTAACAGCATGTTGTATTTAATTATCTAACCAACCATAGAACATTTCAACACAGTAAGATCAAGTACTAGTTATAATACTGGTATGTTACTTTAACAGCATGTTGTATTTAATTATCTAACCAACCATAGGACATTTCAACACAGTAAGATCAAGTACTAGTTATAATACTGGTATGTTACTTTAACAGCATGTTGTATTTAATTATCTAACCAACCATAGGACATTTCAACACAGTAAGATCAAGTACTAGTTATAATACTGGTATGTTACTTTAACAGCATGTTGTATTTAATTATCTAACCAACCATAGAACATTTCAACACAGTAAGATCAAGTACTAGTTATAATACTGGTATGTTACTTTAACAGCATGTTGTATTTAATTATCTAACCAACCATAGGACATTTCAACACAGTAAGATCAAGTACTAGTTATAATACTGGTATGTTACTTTAACAGCATGTTGTATTTAATTATCTAACCAACCATAGGTACATTTCAACACAGTAAGATCAAGTACTAGTTATAATACTGGTATGTTACTTTAACAGCATGTTGTATTTAATTATCTAACCAACCATAGAACATTTCAACACAGTAAGATCAAGTACTAGTTATAATACTGGTATGTTACTTTAACAGCATGTTGTATTTAATTATCTAACCAACCATAGGACATTTCAACACAGTAAGATCAAGTACTAGTTATAATACTGGTATGTTACTTTAACAGCATGTTGTATTTAATTATCTAACCAACCATAGGACATTTCAACACAGTAAGATCAAGTACTAGTTATAATACTGGTATGTTACTTTAACAGCATGTTGTATTTAATTATCTAACCAACCATAGAACATTTCAACACAGTAAGATCAAGTACTAGTTATAATACTGGTATGTTACTTTAACAGCATGTTGTATTTAATTATCTAACCAACCATAGGACATTTCAACACAGTAAGATCAAGTACTAGTTATAATACTGGTATGTTACTTTAACAGCATGTTGTATTTAATTATCTAACCAACCATAGAACATTTCAACACAGTAAGATCAAGTACTAGTTATAATACTGGTATGTTACTTTAACAGCATGTTGTATTTAATTATCTAACCAACCATAGGACATTTCAACACAGTAAGATCAAGTACTAGTTATAATACTGGTATGTTACTTTAACAGCATGTTGTATTTAATTATCTAACCAACCATAGGACATTTCAACACAGTAAGATCAAGTACTAGTTATAATACTGGTATGTTACTTTAACAGCATGTTGTATTTAATTATCTAACCAACCATAGAACATTTCAACACAGTAAGATCAAGTACTAGTTATAATACTGGTATGTTACTTTAACAGCATGTTGTATTTAATTATCTAACCAACCATAGGACATTTCAACACACTAAGATCAAGTACTAGTTATAATACTGGTATGTTACTTTAACAGCATGTTGTATTTAATTATCTAACCAACCATAGGACATTTCAACACAGTAAGATCAAGTACTAGTTATAATACTGGTATGTTACTTTAACAGCATGTTGTATTTAATTATCTAACCAACCATAGAACATTTCAACACAGTAAGATCAAGTACTAGTTATAATACTGGTATGTTACTTTAACAGCATGTTGTATTTAATTATCTAACCAACCATAGAACATTTCAACACAGTAAGATCAAGTACTAGTTATAATACTGGTATGTTACTTTAACAGCATGTTGTATTTAATTATCTAACCAACCATAGGACATTTCAACACACTAAGATCAAGTACTAGTTATAATACTGGTATGTTACTTTAACAGCATGTTGTATTTAATTATCTAACCAACCATAGAACATTTCAACACAGTAAGATCAAGTACTAGTTATAATACTGGTATGTTACTTTAACAGCATGTTGTATTTAATTATCTAACCAACCATAGGACATTTCAACACAGTAAGATCAAGTACTAGTTATAATACTGGTATGTTACTTTAACAGCATGTTGTATTTAATTATCTAACCAACCATAGGACATTTCAACACAGTAAGATCAAGTACTAGTTATAATACTGGTATGTTACTTTAACAGCATGTTGTATTTAATTATCTAACCAACCATAGAACATTTCAACACAGTAAGATCAAGTACTAGTTATAATACTGGTATGTTACTTTAACAGCATGTTGTATTTAATTATCTAACCAACCATAGAACATTTCAACACAGTAAGATCAAGTACTAGTTATAATACTGGTATGTTACTTTAACAGCATGTTGTATTTAATTATCTAACCAACCATAGGACATTTCAACACACTAAGATCAAGTACTAGTTATAATACTGGTATGTTACTTTAACAGCATGTTGTATTTAATTATCTAACCAACCATAGAACATTTCAACACAGTAAGATCAAGTACTAGTTATAATACTGGTATGTTACTTTAACAGCATGTTGTATTTAATTATCTAACCAACCATAGAACATTTCAACACAGTAAGATCAAGTACTAGTTATAATACTGGTATGTTACTTTAACAGCATGTTGTATTTAATTATCTAACCAACCATAGGACATTTCAACACAGTAAGATCAAGTACTAGTTATAATACTGGTATGTTACTTTAACAGCATGTTGTATTTAATTATCTAACCAACCATAGAACATTTCAACACAGTAAGATCAAGTACTAGTTATAATACTGGTATGTTACTTTAACAGCATGTTGTATTTAATTATCTAACCAACCATAGAACATTTCAACACAGTAAGATCAAGTACTAGTTATAATACTGGTATGTTACTTTAACAGCATGTTGTATTTAATTATCTAACCAACCATAGGACATTTCAACACAGTAAGATCAAGTACTAGTTATAATACTGGTATGTTACTTTAACAGCATGTTGTATTTAATTATCTAACCAACCATAGGACATTTCAACACAGTAAGATCAAGTACTAGTTATAATACTGGTATGTTACTTTAACAGCATGTTGTATTTAATTATCTAACCAACCATAGAACATTTCAACACAGTAAGATCAAGTACTAGTTATAATACTGGTATGTTACTTTAACAGCATGTTGTATTTAATTATCTAACCAACCATAGGACATTTCAACACAGTAAGATCAAGTACTAGTTATAATACTGGTATGTTACTTTAACAGCATGTTGTATTTAATTATCTAACCAACCATAGAACATTTCAACACAGTAAGATCAAGTACTAGTTATAATACTGGTATGTTACTTTAACAGCATGTTGTATTTAATTATCTAACCAACCATAGAACATTTCAACACAGTAAGATCAAGTACTAGTTATAATACTGGTATGTTACTTTAACAGCATGTTGTATTTAATTATCTAACCAACCATAGGACATTTCAACACAGTAAGATCAAGTACTAGTTATAATACTGGTATGTTACTTTAACAGCATGTTGTATTTAATTATCTAACCAACCATAGGACATTTCAACACAGTAAGATCAAGTACTAGTTATAATACTGGTATGTTACTTTAACAGCATGTTGTATTTAATTATCTAACCAACCATAGAACATTTCAACACAGTAAGATCAAGTACTAGTTATAATACTGGTATGTTACTTTAACAGCATGTTGTATTTAATTATCTAACCAACCATAGAACATTTCAACACAGTAAGATCAAGTACTAGTTATAATACTGGTATGTTACTTTAACAGCATGTTGTATTTAATTATCTAACCAACCATAGGACATTTCAACACAGTAAGATCAAGTACTAGTTATAATACTGGTATGTTACTTTAACAGCATGTTGTATTTAATTATCTAACCAACCATAGAACATTTCAACACAGTAAGATCAAGTACTAGTTATAATACTGGTATGTTACTTTAACAGCATGTTGTATTTAATTATCTAACCAACCATAGAACATTTCAACACAGTAAGATCAAGTACTAGTTATAATACTGGTATGTTACTTTAACAGCATGTTGTATTTAATTATCTAACCAACCATAGGACATTTCAACACAGTAAGATCAAGTACTAGTTATAATACTGGTATGTTACTTTAACAGCATGTTGTATTTAATTATCTAACCAACCATAGGACATTTCAACACACTAAGATCAAGTACTAGTTATAATACTGGTATGTTACTTTAACAGCATGTTGTATTTAATTATCTAACCAACCATAGAACATTTCAACACAGTAAGATCAAGTACTAGTTATAATACTGGTATGTTACTTTAACAGCATGTTGTATTTAATTATCTAACCAACCATAGGACATTTCAACACAGTAAGATCAAGTACTAGTTATAATACTGGTATGTTACTTTAACAGCATGTTGTATTTAATTATCTAACCAACCATAGAACATTTCAACACAGTAAGATCAAGTACTAGTTATAATACTGGTATGTTACTTTAACAGCATGTTGTATTTAATTATCTAACCAACCATAGAACATTTCAACACAGTAAGATCAAGTACTAGTTATAATACTGGTATGTTACTTTAACAGCATGTTGTATTTAATTATCTAACCAACCATAGAACATTTCAACACAGTAAGATCAAGTACTAGTTATAATACTGGTATGTTACTTTAACAGCATGTTGTATTTAATTATCTAACCAACCATAGGACATTTCAACACAGTAAGATCAAGTACTAGTTATAATACTGGTATGTTACTTTAACAGCATGTTGTATTTAATTATCTAACCAACCATAGGACATTTCAACACAGTAAGATCAAGTACTAGTTATAATACTGGTATGTTACTTTAACAGCATGTTGTATTTAATTATCTAACCAACCATAGGACAACCTTTCAACACAGTTTCAACACAGTAAGATCAAGTACTAGTTATAATACTGGTATGTTACTTTAACAGCATGTTGTATTTAATTATCTAACCAACCATAGAACATTTCAACACAGTAAGATCAAGTACTAGTTATAATACTGGTATGTTACTTTAACAGCATGTTGTATTTAATTATCTAACCAACCATAGAACATTTCAACACAGTAAGATCAAGTACTAGTTATAATACTGGTATGTTACTTTAACAGCATGTTGTATTTAATTATCTAACCAACCATAGGACATTTCAACACAGTAAGATCAAGTACTAGTTATAATACTGGTATGTTACTTTAACAGCATGTTGTATTTAATTATCTAACCAACCATAGAACATTTCAACACAGTAAGATCAAGTACTAGTTATAATACTGGTATGTTACTTTAACAGCATGTTGTATTTAATTATCTAACCAACCATAGAACATTTCAACACAGTAAGATCAAGTACTAGTTATAATACTGGTATGTTACTTTAACAGCATGTTGTATTTAATTATCTAACCAACCATAGGACATTTCAACACAGTAAGATCAAGTACTAGTTATAATACTGGTATGTTACTTTAACAGCATGTTGTATTTAATTATCTAACCAACCATAGAACATTTCAACACAGTAAGATCAAGTACTAGTTATAATACTGGTATGTTACTTTAACAGCATGTTGTATTTAATTATCTAACCAACCATAGGACATTTCAACACAGTAAGATCAAGTACTAGTTATAATACTGGTATGTTACTTTAACAGCATGTTGTATTTAATTATCTAACCAACCATAGGACATTTCAACACAGTAAGATCAAGTACTAGTTATAATACTGGTATGTTACTTTAACAGCATGTTGTATTTAATTATCTAACCAACCATAGAACATTTCAACACAGTAAGATCAAGTACTAGTTATAATACTGGTATGTTACTTTAACAGCATGTTGTATTTAATTATCTAACCAACCATAGGACATTTCAACACACTAAGATCAAGTACTAGTTATAATACTGGTATGTTACTTTAACAGCATGTTGTATTTAATTATCTAACCAACCATAGAACATTTCAACACAGTAAGATCAAGTACTAGTTATAATACTGGTATGTTACTTTCACAGCATGTTGTATTTAATTATCTAACCAACCATAGATCATTTCAACACAGTAAGATCAAGTACTAGTTATAATACTGGTATGTTACTTTAACAGCATGTTGTATTTAATTATCTAACCAACCATAGGACATTTCAACACAGTAAGATCAAGTACTAGTTATAATACTGGTATGTTACTTTAACAGCATGTTGTATTTAATTATCTAACCAACCATAGAACATTTCAACACAGTAAGATCAAGTACTAGTTATAATACTGGTATGTTACTTTAACAGCATGTTGTATTTAATTATCTAACCAACCATAGAACATTTCAACACAGTAAGATCAAGTACTAGTTATAATACTGGTATGTTACTTTCACAGCATGTTGTATTTAATTATCTAACCAACCATAGGACATTTCAACACACTAAGATCAAGTACTAGTTATAATACTGGTATGTTACTTTAACAGCATGTTGTATTTAATTATCTAACCAACCATAGAACATTTCAACACAGTAAGATCAAGTACTAGTTATAATACTGGTATGTTACTTTAACAGCATGTTGTATTTAATTATCTAACCAACCATAGAACATTTCAACACAGTAAGATCAAGTACTAGTTATAATACTGGTATGTTACTTTAACAGCATGTTGTATTTAATTATCTAACCAACCATAGAACATTTCAACACAGTAAGATCAAGTACTAGTTATAATACTGGTATGTTACTTTAACAGCATGTTGTATTTAATTATCTAACCAACCATAGGACATTTCAACACAGTAAGATCAAGTACTAGTTATAATACTGGTATGTTACTTTAACAGCATGTTGTATTTAATTATCTAACCAACCATAGAACATTTCAACACAGTAAGATCAAGTACTAGTTATAATACTGGTATGTTACTTTAACAGCATGTTGTATTTAATTATCTAACCAACCATAGGACATTTCAACACAGTAAGATCAAGTACTAGTTATAATACTGGTATGTTACTTTAACAGCATGTTGTATTTAATTATCTAACCAACCATAGATCACATTTCAACACAGTAAGATCAAGTACTAGTTATAATACTGGTATGTTACTTTAACAGCATGTTGTATTTAATTATCTAACCAACCATAGAACATTTCAACACAGTAAGATCAAGTACTAGTTATAATACTGGTATGTTACTTTAACAGCATGTTGTATTTAATTATCTAACCAACCATAGAACATTTCAACACAGTAAGATCAAGTACTAGTTATAATACTGGTATGTTACTTTAACAGCATGTTGTATTTAATTATCTAACCAACCATAGAACATTTCAACACAGTAAGATCAAGTACTAGTTATAATACTGGTATGTTACTTTAACAGCATGTTGTATTTAATTATCTAACCAACCATAGGACATTTCAACACAGTAAGATCAAGTACTAGTTATAATACTGGTATGTTACTTTAACAGCATGTTGTATTTAATTATCTAACCAACCATAGAACATTTCAACACAGTAAGATCAAGTACTAGTTATAATACTGGTATGTTACTTTAACAGCATGTTGTATTTAATTATCTAACCAACCATAGGACATTTCAACACAGTAAGATCAAGTACTAGTTATAATACTGGTATGTTACTTTAACAGCATGTTGTATTTAATTATCTAACCAACCATAGAACATTTCAACACAGTAAGATCAAGTACTAGTTATAATACTGGTATGTTACTTTAACAGCATGTTGTATTTAATTATCTAACCAACCATAGAACATTTCAACACAGTAAGATCAAGTACTAGTTATAATACTGGTATGTTACTTTAACAGCATGTTGTATTTAATTATCTAACCAACCATAGGACATTTCAACACAGTAAGATCAAGTACTAGTTATAATACTGGTATGTTACTTTAACAGCATGTTGTATTTAATTATCTAACCAACCATAGAACATTTCAACACAGTAAGATCAAGTACTAGTTATAATACTGGTATGTTACTTTAACAGCATGTTGTATTTAATTATCTAACCAACCATAGGACATTTCAACACAGTAAGATCAAGTACTAGTTATAATACTGGTATGTTACTTTAACAGCATGTTGTATTTAATTATCTAACCAACCATAGAACATTTCAACACAGTAAGATCAAGTACTAGTTATAATACTGGTATGTTACTTTAACAGCATGTTGTATTTAATTATCTAACCAACCATAGAACATTTCAACACAGTAAGATCAAGTACTAGTTATAATACTGGTATGTTACTTTAACAGCATGTTGTATTTAATTATCTAACCAACCATAGGACATTTCAACACAGTAAGATCAAGTACTAGTTATAATACTGGTATGTTACTTTAACAGCATGTTGTATTTAATTATCTAACCAACCATAGGACATTTCAACACAGTAAGATCAAGTACTAGTTATAATACTGGTATGTTACTTTAACAGCATGTTGTATTTAATTATCTAACCAACCATAGACATTTCATTTCAACACAACAGCATAAGATCAAGTACTAGTTATAATACTGGTATGTTACTTTAACAGCATGTTGTATTTAATTATCTAACCAACCATAGAACATTTCAACACAGTAAGATCAAGTACTAGTTATAATACTGGTATGTTACTTTAACAGCATGTTGTATTTAATTATCTAACCAACCATAGAACATTTCAACACAGTAAGATCAAGTACTAGTTATAATACTGGTATGTTACTTTAACAGCATGTTGTATTTAATTATCTAACCAACCATAGAACATTTCAACACAGTAAGATCAAGTACTAGTTATAATACTGGTATGTTACTTTAACAGCATGTTGTATTTAATTATCTAACCAACCATAGAACATTTCAACACAGTAAGATCAAGTACTAGTTATAATACTGGTATGTTACTTTAACAGCATGTTGTATTTAATTATCTAACCAACCATAGAACATTTCAACACAGTAAGATCAAGTACTAGTTATAATACTGGTATGTTACTTTAACAGCATGTTGTATTTAATTATCTAACCAACCATAGGACATTTCAACACAGTAAGATCAAGTACTAGTTATAATACTGGTATGTTACTTTAACAGCATGTTGTATTTAATTATCTAACCAACCATAGGACATTTCAACACAGTAAGATCAAGTACTAGTTATAATACTGGTATGTTACTTTAACAGCATGTTGTATTTAATTATCTAACCAACCATAGGACATTTCAACACAGTAAGATCAAGTACTAGTTATAATACTGGTATGTTACTTTAACAGCATGTTGTATTTAATTATCTAACCAACCATAGAACATTTCAACACAGTAAGATCAAGTACTAGTTATAATACTGGTATGTTACTTTAACAGCATGTTGTATTTAATTATCTAACCAACCATAGGACATTTCAACACAGTAAGATCAAGTACTAGTTATAATACTGGTATGTTACTTTAACAGCATGTTGTATTTAATTATCTAACCAACCATAGAACATTTCAACACAGTAAGATCAAGTACTAGTTATAATACTGGTATGTTACTTTAACAGCATGTTGTATTTAATTATCTAACCAACCATAGGACATTTCAACACAGTAAGATCAAGTACTAGTTATAATACTGGTATGTTACTTTAACAGCATGTTGTATTTAATTATCTAACCAACCATAGAACATTTCAACACAGTAAGATCAAGTACTAGTTATAATACTGGTATGTTACTTTAACAGCATGTTGTATTTAATTATCTAACCAACCATAGGACATTTCAACACAGTAAGATCAAGTACTAGTTATAATACTGGTATGTTACTTTAACAGCATGTTGTATTTAATTATCTAACCAACCATAGAACATTTCAACACAGTAAGATCAAGTACTAGTTATAATACTGGTATGTTACTTTAACAGCATGTTGTATTTAATTATCTAACCAACCATAGATCACATTTCAACACAGTAAGATCAAGTACTAGTTATAATACTGGTATGTTACTTTAACAGCATGTTGTATTTAATTATCTAACCAACCATAGGACATTTCAACACAGTAAGATCAAGTACTAGTTATAATACTGGTATGTTACTTTAACAGCATGTTGTATTTAATTATCTAACCAACCATAGGACATTTCAACACAGTAAGATCAAGTACTAGTTATAATACTGGTATGTTACTTTAACAGCATGTTGTATTTAATTATCTAACCAACCATAGAACATTTCAACACAGTAAGATCAAGTACTAGTTATAATACTGGTATGTTACTTTAACAGCATGTTGTATTTAATTATCTAACCAACCATAGAACATTTCAACACAGTAAGATCAAGTACTAGTTATAATACTGGTATGTTACTTTAACAGCATGTTGTATTTAATTATCTAACCAACCATAGGACATTTCAACACAGTAAGATCAAGTACTAGTTATAATACTGGTATGTTACTTTAACAGCATGTTGTATTTAATTATCTAACCAACCATAGAACATTTCAACACAGTAAGATCAAGTACTAGTTATAATACTGGTATGTTACTTTAACAGCATGTTGTATTTAATTATCTAACCAACCATAGGACATTTCAACACAGTAAGATCAAGTACTAGTTATAATACTGGTATGTTACTTTAACAGCATGTTGTATTTAATTATCTAACCAACCATAGGACATTTCAACACAGTAAGATCAAGTACTAGTTATAATACTGGTATGTTACTTTAACAGCATGTTGTATTTAATTATCTAACCAACCATAGAACATTTCAACACAGTAAGATCAAGTACTAGTTATAATACTGGTATGTTACTTTAACAGCATGTTGTATTTAATTATCTAACCAACCATAGAACATTTCAACACAGTAAGATCAAGTACTAGTTATAATACTGGTATGTTACTTTAACAGCATGTTGTATTTAATTATCTAACCAACCATAGAACATTTCAACACAGTAAGATCAAGTACTAGTTATAATACTGGTATGTTACTTTAACAGCATGTTGTATTTAATTATCTAACCAACCATAGAACATTTCAACACAGTAAGATCAAGTACTAGTTATAATACTGGTATGTTACTTTAACAGCATGTTGTATTTAATTATCTAACCAACCATAGAACATTTCAACACAGTAAGATCAAGTACTAGTTATAATACTGGTATGTTACTTTAACAGCATGTTGTATTTAATTATCTAACCAACCATAGATCACATTTCAACACAGTAAGATCAAGTACTAGTTATAATACTGGTATGTTACTTTAACAGCATGTTGTATTTAATTATCTAACCAACCATAGGACATTTCAACACAGTAAGATCAAGTACTAGTTATAATACTGGTATGTTACTTTAACAGCATGTTGTATTTAATTATCTAACCAACCATAGAACATTTCAACACAGTAAGATCAAGTACTAGTTATAATACTGGTATGTTACTTTAACAGCATGTTGTATTTAATTATCTAACCAACCATAGAACATTTCAACACAGTAAGATCAAGTACTAGTTATAATACTGGTATGTTACTTTAACAGCATGTTGTATTTAATTATCTAACCAACCATAGGACATTTCAACACAGATAAGATCAAGTACTAGTTATAATACTGGTATGTTACTTTAACAGCATGTTGTATTTAATTATCTAACCAACCATAGAACATTTCAACACAGTAAGATCAAGTACTAGTTATAATACTGGTATGTTACTTTAACAGCATGTTGTATTTAATTATCTAACCAACCATAGAACATTTCAACACAGTAAGATCAAGTACTAGTTATAATACTGGTATGTTACTTTAACAGCATGTTGTATTTAATTATCTAACCAACCATAGGACATTTCAACACAGTAAGATCAAGTACTAGTTATAATACTGGTATGTTACTTTAACAGCATGTTGTATTTAATTATCTAACCAACCATAGGACATTTCAACACAGTAAGATCAAGTACTAGTTATAATACTGGTATGTTACTTTAACAGCATGTTGTATTTAATTATCTAACCAACCATAGGACATTTCAACACAGTAAGATCAAGTACTAGTTATAATACTGGTATGTTACTTTAACAGCATGTTGTATTTAATTATCTAACCAACCATAGAACATTTCAACACAGTAAGATCAAGTACTAGTTATAATACTGGTATGTTACTTTAACAGCATGTTGTATTTAATTATCTAACCAACCATAGGACATTTCAACACAGTAAGATCAAGTACTAGTTATAATACTGGTATGTTACTTTAACAGCATGTTGTATTTAATTATCTAACCAACCATAGAACATTTCAACACAGTAAGATCAAGTACTAGTTATAATACTGGTATGTTACTTTAACAGCATGTTGTATTTAATTATCTAACCAACCATAGAACATTTCAACACAGTAAGATCAAGTACTAGTTATAATACTGGTATGTTACTTTAACAGCATGTTGTATTTAATTATCTAACCAACCATAGGACATTTCAACACAGTAAGATCAAGTACTAGTTATAATACTGGTATGTTACTTTAACAGCATGTTGTATTTAATTATCTAACCAACCATAGAACATTTCAACACAGTAAGATCAAGTACTAGTTATAATACTGGTATGTTACTTTAACAGCATGTTGTATTTAATTATCTAACCAACCATAGGACATTTCAACACAGTAAGATCAAGTACTAGTTATAATACTGGTATGTTACTTTAACAGCATGTTGTATTTAATTATCTAACCAACCATAGAACATTTCAACACAGTAAGATCAAGTACTAGTTATAATACTGGTATGTTACTTTAACAGCATGTTGTATTTAATTATCTAACCAACCATAGAACATTTCAACACAGTAAGATCAAGTACTAGTTATAATACTGGTATGTTACTTTAACAGCATGTTGTATTTAATTATCTAACCAACCATAGAACATTTCAACACAGTAAGATCAAGTACTAGTTATAATACTGGTATGTTACTTTAACAGCATGTTGTATTTAATTATCTAACCAACCATAGGACATTTCAACACAGTAAGATCAAGTACTAGTTATAATACTGGTATGTTACTTTAACAGCATGTTGTATTTAATTATCTAACCAACCATAGAACATTTCAACACAGTAAGATCAAGTACTAGTTATAATACTGGTATGTTACTTTAACAGCATGTTGTATTTAATTATCTAACCAACCATAGAACATTTCAACACAGTAAGATCAAGTACTAGTTATAATACTGGTATGTTACTTTAACAGCATGTTGTATTTAATTATCTAACCAACCATAGGACATTTCAACACAGTAAGATCAAGTACTAGTTATAATACTGGTATGTTACTTTAACAGCATGTTGTATTTAATTATCTAACCAACCATAGAACATTTCAACACAGTAAGATCAAGTACTAGTTATAATACTGGTATGTTACTTTAACAGCATGTTGTATTTAATTATCTAACCAACCATAGAACATTTCAACACAGTAAGATCAAGTACTAGTTATAATACTGGTATGTTACTTTAACAGCATGTTGTATTTAATTATCTAACCAACCATAGAACATTTCAACACAGTAAGATCAAGTACTAGTTATAATACTGGTATGTTACTTTAACAGCATGTTGTATTTAATTATCTAACCAACCATAGAACATTTCAACACAGTAAGATCAAGTACTAGTTATAATACTGGTATGTTACTTTAACAGCATGTTGTATTTAATTATCTAACCAACCATAGAACATTTCAACACAGTAAGATCAAGTACTAGTTATAATACTGGTATGTTACTTTAACAGCATGTTGTATTTAATTATCTAACCAACCATAGGACATTTCAACACAGTAAGATCAAGTACTAGTTATAATACTGGTATGTTACTTTAACAGCATGTTGTATTTAATTATCTAACCAACCATAGAACATTTCAACACAGTAAGATCAAGTACTAGTTATAATACTGGTATGTTACTTTAACAGCATGTTGTATTTAATTATCTAACCAACCATAGAACATTTCAACACAGTAAGATCAAGTACTAGTTATAATACTGGTATGTTACTTTAACAGCATGTTGTATTTAATTATCTAACCAACCATAGGACATTTCAACACAGTAAGATCAAGTACTAGTTATAATACTGGTATGTTACTTTAACAGCATGTTGTATTTAATTATCTAACCAACCATAGAACATTTCAACACAGTAAGATCAAGTACTAGTTATAATACTGGTATGTTACTTTAACAGCATGTTGTATTTAATTATCTAACCAACCATAGGACATTTCAACACAGTAAGATCAAACCATAGTAAGTACTAGTTATAATACTGGTATGTTACTTTAACAGCATGTTGTATTTAATTATCTAACCAACCATAGAACATTTCAACACAGTAAGATCAAGTACTAGTTATAATACTGGTATGTTACTTTAACAGCATGTTGTATTTAATTATCTAACCAACCATAGAACATTTCAACACAGTAAGATCAAGTACTAGTTATAATACTGGTATGTTACTTTAACAGCATGTTGTATTTAATTATCTAACCAACCATAGAACATTTCAACACAGTAAGATCAAGTACTAGTTATAATACTGGTATGTTACTTTAACAGCATGTTGTATTTAATTATCTAACCAACCATAGGACATTTCAACACAGTAAGATCAAGTACTAGTTATAATACTGGTATGTTACTTTAACAGCATGTTGTATTTAATTATCTAACCAACCATAGAACATTTCAACACAGTAAGATCAAGTACTAGTTATAATACTGGTATGTTACTTTAACAGCATGTTGTATTTAATTATCTAACCAACCATAGAACATTTCAACACAGTAAGATCAAGTACTAGTTATAATACTGGTATGTTACTTTAACAGCATGTTGTATTTAATTATCTAACCAACCATAGAACATTTCAACACAGTAAGATCAAGTACTAGTTATAATACTGGTATGTTACTTTAACAGCATGTTGTATTTAATTATCTAACCAACCATAGAACATTTCAACACAGTAAGATCAAGTACTAGTTATAATACTGGTATGTTACTTTAACAGCATGTTGTATTTAATTATCTAACCAACCATAGAACATTTCAACACAGTAAGATCAAGTACTAGTTATAATACTGGTATGTTACTTTAACAGCATGTTGTATTTAATTATCTAACCAACCATAGGACATTTCAACACAGTAAGATCAAGTACTAGTTATAATACTGGTATGTTACTTTAACAGCATGTTGTATTTAATTATCTAACCAACCATAGAACATTTCAACACAGTAAGATCAAGTACTAGTTATAATACTGGTATGTTACTTTAACAGCATGTTGTATTTAATTATCTAACCAACCATAGGACATTTCAACACAGTAAGATCAAGTACTAGTTATAATACTGGTATGTTACTTTAACAGCATGTTGTATTTAATTATCTAACCAACCATAGAACATTTCAACACAGTAAGATCAAGTACTAGTTATAATACTGGTATGTTACTTTAACAGCATGTTGTATTTAATTATCTAACCAACCATAGAACATTTCAACACAGTAAGATCAAGTACTAGTTATAATACTGGTATGTTACTTTAACAGCATGTTGTATTTAATTATCTAACCAACCATAGAACATTTCAACACAGTAAGATCAAGTACTAGTTATAATACTGGTATGTTACTTTAACAGCATGTTGTATTTAATTATCTAACCAACCATAGGACATTTCAACACAGTAAGATCAAGTACTAGTTATAATACTGGTATGTTACTTTAACAGCATGTTGTATTTAATTATCTAACCAACCATAGAACATTTCAACACAGTAAGATCAAGTACTAGTTATAATACTGGTATGTTACTTTAACAGCATGTTGTATTTAATTATCTAACCAACCATAGAACATTTCAACACAGTAAGATCAAGTACTAGTTATAATACTGGTATGTTACTTTAACAGCATGTTGTATTTAATTATCTAACCAACCATAGGACATTTCAACACAGTAAGATCAAGTACTAGTTATAATACTGGTATGTTACTTTAACAGCATGTTGTATTTAATTATCTAACCAACCATAGAACATTTCAACACAGTAAGATCAAGTACTAGTTATAATACTGGTATGTTACTTTAACAGCATGTTGTATTTAATTATCTAACCAACCATAGAACATTTCAACACAGTAAGATCAAGTACTAGTTATAATACTGGTATGTTACTTTAACAGCATGTTGTATTTAATTATCTAACCAACCATAGAACATTTCAACACAGTAAGATCAAGTACTAGTTATAATACTGGTATGTTACTTTAACAGCATGTTGTATTTAATTATCTAACCAACCATAGAACATTTCAACACAGTAAGATCAAGTACTAGTTATAATACTGGTATGTTACTTTAACAGCATGTTGTATTTAATTATCTAACCAACCATAGGACATTTCAACACAGTAAGATCAAGTACTAGTTATAATACTGGTATGTTACTTTAACAGCATGTTGTATTTAATTATCTAACCAACCATAGAACATTTCAACACAGTAAGATCAAGTACTAGTTATAATACTGGTATGTTACTTTAACAGCATGTTGTATTTAATTATCTAACCAACCATAGAACATTTCAACACAGTAAGATCAAGTACTAGTTATAATACTGGTATGTTACTTTAACAGCATGTTGTATTTAATTATCTAACCAACCATAGAACATTTCAACACAGTAAGATCAAGTACTAGTTATAATACTGGTATGTTACTTTAACAGCATGTTGTATTTAATTATCTAACCAACCATAGGACATTTCAACACAGTAAGATCAAGTACTAGTTATAATACTGGTATGTTACTTTAACAGCATGTTGTATTTAATTATCTAACCAACCATAGAACATTTCAACACAGTAAGATCAAGTACTAGTTATAATACTGGTATGTTACTTTAACAGCATGTTGTATTTAATTATCTAACCAACCATAGAACATTTCAACACAGTAAGATCAAGTACTAGTTATAATACTGGTATGTTACTTTAACAGCATGTTGTATTTAATTATCTAACCAACCATAGGACATTTCAACACAGTAAGATCAAGTACTAGTTATAATACTGGTATGTTACTTTAACAGCATGTTGTATTTAATTATCTAACCAACCATAGAACATTTCAACACAGTAAGATCAAGTACTAGTTATAATACTGGTATGTTACTTTAACAGCATGTTGTATTTAATTATCTCACCAACCATAGAACATTTCAACACAGTAAGATCAAGTACTAGTTATAATACTGGTATGTTACTTTAACAGCATGTTGTATTTAATTATCTAACCAACCATAGGACATTTCAACACAGTAAGATCAAGTACTAGTTATAATACTGGTATGTTACTTTAACAGCATGTTGTATTTAATTATCTAACCAACCATAGAACATTTCAACACAGTAAGATCAAGTACTAGTTATAATACTGGTATGTTACTTTAACAGCATGTTGTATTTAATTATCTAACCAACCATAGGACATTTCAACACAGTAAGATCAAGTACTAGTTATAATACTGGTATGTTACTTTAACAGCATGTTGTATTTAATTATCTAACCAACCATAGGACATTTCAACACAGTAAGATCAAGTACTAGTTATAATACTGGTATGTTACTTTAACAGCATGTTGTATTTAATTATCTAACCAACCATAGGACATTTCAACACAGTAAGATCAAGTACTAGTTATAATACTGGTATGTTACTTTAACAGCATGTTGTATTTAATTATCTAACCAACCATAGGACATTTCAACACAGTAAGATCAAGTACTAGTTATAATACTGGTATGTTACTTTAACAGCATGTTGTATTTAATTATCTAACCAACCATAGGACATTTCAACACAGTAAGATCAAGTACTAGTTATAATACTGGTATGTTACTTTAACAGCATGTTGTATTTAATTATCTAACCAACCATAGGACATTTCAACACAGTAAGATCAAGTACTAGTTATAATACTGGTATGTTACTTTAACAGCATGTTGTATTTAATTATCTAACCAACCATAGAACATTTCAACACAGTAAGATCAAGTACTAGTTATAATACTGGTATGTTACTTTAACAGCATGTTGTATTTAATTATCTAACCAACCATAGAACATTTCAACACACTAAGATCAAGTACTAGTTATAATACTGGTATGTTACTTTAACAGCATGTTGTATTTAATTATCTAACCAACCATAGAACATTTCAACACAGTAAGATCAAGTAAGATCAAGTACTAGTTATAATACTGGTATGTTACTTTAACAGCATGTTGTATTTAATTATCTAACCAACCATAGAACATTTCAACACAGTAAGATCAAGTACTAGTTATAATACTGGTATGTTACTTTAACAGCATGTTGTATTTAATTATCTAACCAACCATAGGACATTTCAACACAGTAAGATCAAGTACTAGTTATAATACTGGTATGTTACTTTAACAGCATGTTGTATTTAATTATCTAACCAACCATAGAACATTTCAACACAGTAAGATCAAGTACTAGTTATAATACTGGTATGTTACTTTAACAGCATGTTGTATTTAATTATCTAACCAACCATAGAACATTTCAACACAGTAAGATCAAGTACTAGTTATAATACTGGTATGTTACTTTAACAGCATGTTGTATTTAATTATCTAACCAACCATAGAACATTTCAACACAGTAAGATCAAGTACTAGTTATAATACTGGTATGTTACTTTAACAGCATGTTGTATTTAATTATCTAACCAACCATAGAACATTTCAACACAGTAAGATCAAGTACTAGTTATAATACTGGTATGTTACTTTAACAGCATGTTGTATTTAATTATCTCACCAACCATAGAACATTTCAACACAGTAAGATCAAGTACTAGTTATAATACTGGTATGTTACTTTAACAGCATGTTGTATTTAATTATCTAACCAACCATAGGACATTTCAACACACTAAGATCAAGTACTAGTTATAATACTGGTATGTTACTTTAACAGCATGTTGTATTTAATTATCTAACCAACCATAAAACATTTCAACACAGTAAGATCAAGTACTAGTTATAATACTGGTATGTTACTTTAACAGCATGTTGTATTTAATTATCTCACCAACCATAGAACATTTCAACACAGTAAGATCAAGTACTAGTTATAATACTGGTATGTTACTTTAACAGCATGTTGTATTTAATTATCTAACCAACCATAGGACATTTCAACACAGTAAGATCAAGTACTAGTTATAATACTGGTATGTTACTTTAACAGCATGTTGTATTTAATTATCTAACCAACCATAGAACATTTCAACACAGTAAGATCAAGTACTAGTTATAATACTGGTATGTTACTTTAACAGCATGTTGTATTTAATTATCTCACCAACCATAGAACATTTCAACACAGTAAGATCAAGTACTAGTTATAATACTGGTATGTTACTTTAACAGCATGTTGTATTTAATTATCTAACCAACCATAGAACATTTCAACACAGTAAGATCAAGTACTAGTTATAATACTGGTATGTTACTTTAACAGCATGTTGTATTTAATTATCTAACCAACCATAGGACATTTCAACACAGTAAGATCAAGTACTAGTTATAATACTGGTATGTTACTTTAACAGCATGTTGTATTTAATTATCTAACCAACCATAGGACATTTCAACACACTAAGATCAAGTACTAGTTATAATACTGGTATGTTACTTTAACAGCATGTTGTATTTAATTATCTCACCAACCATAGAACATTTCAACACAGTAAGATCAAGTACTAGTTATAATACTGGTATGTTACTTTAACAGCATGTTGTATTTAATTATCTCACCAACCATAGAACATTTCAACACAGTAAGATCAAGTACTAGTTATAATACTGGTATGTTACTTTAACAGCATGTTGTATTTAATTATCTAACCAACCATAGGACATTTCAACACACTAAGATCAAGTACTAGTTATAATACTGGTATGTTACTTTAACAGCATGTTGTATTTAATTATCTCACCAACCATAGAACATTTCAACACAGTAAGATCAAGTACTAGTTATAATACTGGTATGTTACTTTAACAGCATGTTGTATTTAATTATCTAACCAACCATAGGACATTTCAACACAGTAAGATCAAGTACTAGTTATAATACTGGTAGGTATGTTACTTTAACAGCATGTTGTATTTAATTATCTAACCAACCATAAAACATTTCAACACAGTAAGATCAAGTACTAGTTATAATACTGGTATGTTACTTTAACAGCATGTTGTATTTAATTATCTAACCAACCATAGAACATTTCAACACAGTAAGATCAAGTACTAGTTATAATACTGGTATGTTACTTTAACAGCATGTTGTATTTAATTATCTCACCAACGATAGAACATTTCAACACAGTAAGATCAAGTACTAGTTGTAATACTGGTATGTTACTTCTACAGCATGTTGTATTTAATAATCTAACCAACCATAGGACATTTCAACACACTAAGATCAAGTACTAGTTATAATACTGGAATGTTAATTTAACAGCGTGTTGTATTTAATTATCTCACCAACCATAGAACATTTCAACACAGTAAGATCAAATACTAGTTATAATACTGGTATCTTACTTCAACAGCATGTTGTATTTAATTATCTCACCAACCATAGAACATTTCAACACAGTAAGATCAAATACTAGTTATAATACTGGTATGTTACTTTAACAGCATGTTGTATTTAATTATCTAACCAACCATAGGACATTTCAACACACTAAGATTAAGTACTAGTTATAATACTCGAATGTTACTTTAACAGCATGTTGTATTTAATTATCTCACCAAACATAGAACATTTCAACACAGTAAGATCAAGTACTAGTTATAATACTGGTATGTTACTTTAACAGCATGTTGTATTTAATTATCTAACCAACCATAGGACATTTCAACACAGTAAGATCAAGTACTAGTTATAATACTGGTAGGTATGTTACTTTAACAGCATGTTGTATTTAATTATCTAACCAACCATAAAATATTTCAACACAGTAAGATCAAGTACTAGTTATAATACTGGTATGTTACTTCAACAGCATGTTGTATTTAATTATCTAACCAACCATAGAACATTTCAACACAGTAAGATCAAGTACTAGTTATAATAATGGTATGTTACTTTAACAGCATGTTGTATTTAATTATCTCACCAACGATAGAACATTTCAACACAGTAAGATCAAGTACTAGTTGTAATACTGGTATGTTACTTCTACAGCATGTTGTATTTAATTATCTAACCAACCATAGGACATTTCAACACACTAAGATCAAGTACTAGTTATAATACTGGTATGTTACTTTAACAGCATGTTGTATTTAATTATCTAACCAACCATAAAACATTTCAACACAGTAAGATCAAGTACTAGTTATAATACTGGTATGTTACTTTAACAGCATGTTGTATTTAATTATCTCACCAACCATAGAACATTTCAACACAGTAAGATCAAGTACTAGTTGTAATACTGGTATGTTACTTTAACAGCATGTTGTATTTAATTATCTAACCAACCATAGGACATTTCAACACACTAAGATCAAGTACTAGTTATAATACTGGTATGTTACTTTAACAGCATGTTGTATTTAATTATCTAACCAACCATAGAACATTTCAACACAGTAAGATCAAGTACTAGTTATAATACTGGTATGTTACTTTAACAGCATGTTGTATTTAATTATCTCACCAACCATAGAACATTTCAACACAGTAAGATCAAGTACTAGTTGTAATACTGGTATGTTACTTTAACAGCATGTTGTATTTAATTATCTAACCAACCATAGGACATTTCAACACACTAAGATCAACTACTAGTTATAATACTGGTATGTTACTTTAACAGCATGTTGTGTTTAATTATCTCACCAACCATAAAACATTTCAACACAGTAAGATCAAGTACTAGTTAAAATACTGGTATGTTACTTTCACAACATGTTGTATTTAATTATCTAACCAACCATAGGACATTTCAACACACTAAGATCAAATACTAGTTATAATACTGGTATGTTACTTTAACAGCATGTTGTATTTAATTATCTAACCAACCATAGGACATTTCAACACACTAAGATCAAGTACTAGTTATAATACTGGTATGTTACTTTAACAGCATGTTGTATTTAATTATCTAACCAACCATAGGACATTTCAACACAGTAAGATCAAGTACTAGTTATAATACTGGTATGTTACTTTAACAGCATGTTGTATTTAATTATCTAACCAACCATAGGACATTTCAACACACTAAGATCAAGTACTAGTTATAATACTGGTATGTTACTTTAACAGCATGTTGTATTTAATTATCTAACCAACCATAGGACATTTCAACACACTAAGATCAAGTACTAGTTATAATACTGGTATGTTACTTTAACAGCATGTTGTATTTAATTATCTCACCAACCATAGAACATTTCAACACAGTAAGATCAAGTACTAGTTATAATACTGGTATGTTACTTTAACAGCATGTTCTATTTAATTATCTCACCAACCATAGAACATTTAAACACACTAAGATCAAATACTAGTTAAAATATTGGTATGTTACTTTAACAGCATGTTGTATTTAATTATCTAACCAACCATAGAACATTTCAACACAGTAAGATCAAGTACTAGTTATAATACTGGTATGTTACTTTAACAGCATGTTGTATTTAATTATCTAACCAACCATAGGACATTTCAACACACTAAGATCAAGTACTAGTTATAATACTGGTATGTTACTTTAACAGCATGTTGTATTTAATTATCTAACCAACCATAGGACATTTCAACACACTAAGATTAAGTACTAGTTATAATACTGGAATGTTACTTTAACAGCATGTTGTATTTAATTATCTCACCAACCATAGAACATTTCAACACAGTAAGATCAAGTACTAGTTATAATACTGGTATGTTACTTTAACAGCATGTTGTATTTAATTATCTAACCAACCATAGGACATTTCAACACACTAAGATCAAGTACTAGTTATAATACTGGTATGTTACTTTAACAGCATGTTGTATTTAATTATCTAACCAACCATAGAACATTTCAACACAGTAAGATCAAGTACTAGTTATAATACTGGTATGTTACTTTAACAGCATGTTGTATTTAATTATCTCACCAACCATAAAACATTTCAACACAGTAAGATCAAGTACTAGTTAAAATACTGGTATGTTACTTTCACAACATGTTGTATTTAATTATCTAACCAACCATAGGACATTTCAACACAGTAAGATCAAGTACTAGTTATAATACTGGTATGTTACTTTAACAGCATGTTGTATTTAATTATCTAACCAACCATAGAACATTTCAACACAGTAAGATCAAGTACTAGTTATAATACTGGTATGTTACTTTAACAGCATGTTGTATTTAATTATCTCACCAACCATAGAACATTTCAACACAGTAAGATCAAGTACTAGTTGTAATACTGGTATCTTACTTTAACAGCATGTTGTATTTAATTATCTAACCAACCATAGGACATTTCAACACACTAAGATCAAGTACTAGTTATAATACTGGTATGTTACTTTAACAGCATGTTGTATTTAATTATCTCACCAACCATAGAACATTTCAACACAGTAAGATCAAGTACTAGTTATAATACTGGTATGTTACTTTAACAGCATGTTGTATTTAATTATCTAACCAACCATAGGACATTTCAACACACTAAGATCAAGTACTAGTTATAATACTGGTATGTTACTTTAACAGCATGTTGTATTTAATTATCTAACCAACCATAGGACATTTCAACACAGTAAGATCAAGTACTAGTTATAATACTGGTATGTTACTTTCACAGCATGTTGTATTTAATTATCTAACCAACCATAGGACATTTCAACACACTAAGATCAAGTACTAGTTATAATACTGGTATGTTACTTTAACAGCATGTTGTATTTAATTATCTAACCAACCATAGAACATTTCAACACAGTAAGATCAAGTACTAGTTATAATACTGGTATGTTACTTTAACAGCATGTTGTATTTAATTATCTAACCAACCATAGGACATTTCAACACACTAAGATTAAGTACTAGTTATAATACTGGAATGTTACTTTAACAGCATGTTGTATTTAATTATCTCACCAACCATAGAACATTTCAACACAGTAAGATCAAGTACTAGTTATAATACTGGTATGTTACTTTAACAGCATGTTGTATTTAATTATCTCACCAACCATAGAACATTTCAACACACTAAGATCAAGTACTAGTTATAATACTGGTATGTTACTTTAACAGCATGTTGTATTTAATTATCTCACCAACCATAGAACATTTCAACACAGTAAGATCAAGTACTAGTTATAATACTGGTATGTTACTTTAACAGCATGTTGTATTTAATTATCTAACCAACCATAGGACATTTCAACACACTAAGATCAAGTACTAGTTATAATACTGGTATGTTACTTTAACAGCATGTTGTATTTAATTATCTAACCAACCATAGGACATTTCAACACATTATGATTAAGTACTAGTTATAATACTGGAATGTTAATTTAACAGCATGTTGTATTTAATTATCTCACCAACCATAGAACATTTCAACACAGTAAGATCAAGCACTAGTTATAATACTGGTATGTTACTTTAACAGCATGTTGTATTTAATTATCTCACCAACCATAGAACATTTAAACACACTAAGATCAAGTACTAGTTAAAATATTGGTATGTTACTTTAACAGCATGTTGTATTTAATTATCTAACCAACCATAGGACATTTCAACACACTAAGATCAAGTACTAGTTATAATACTGGTATGTTACTTTAACAGCATGTTGTATTTAATTATCTCACCAACCATAGAACATTTCAACACAGTAAGATCAAGTACTAGTTATAATACTGGTATGTTACTTTAACAGCATGTTGTATTTAATTATCTCACCAACCATAGAACATTTCAACACACTAAGATCAAGTACTAGTTAAAATACTGGTATGTTACTTTAACAGCATGTTGTATTTAATTATCTCACCAACCATAGAACATTTAAACACACTAAGATCAAGTACTAGTTAAAATATTGGTATGTTACTTTAACAGCATGTTGTATTTAATTATCTAACCAACCATAGGACATTTCAACACACTAAGATCAAGTACTAGTTATAATACTGGAATGTTACTTTAACAGCATGTTGTATTTAATTATCTCACCAACCATAGAACATTTCAACACAGTAAGATCAAGTACTAGTTATAATACTGGTATGTTACTTTAACAGCATGTTGTATTTAATTATCTAACCAACCATAGGACATTTCAACACACTAAGATCAAGTACTAGTTATAATACTGGTATGTTAGTTTAACAGCATATTGTATTTAATTATCTCACCAACCATAGAACATTTAAACACACTAAGATCAAGTACTAGTTAAAATATTGGTATGTTACTTTAACAGCATGTTGTATTTAATTATCTCACCAACCATAGAACATTTAAACACAGTAAGATCAAGTACTAGTTATAATACTGGTATGTTACTTTAACAGCATGTTGTATTTAATTATCTCACCAACCATAGAACATTTCAACACAGTAAGATCAACTACTAGTTATAATACTGGTATGTTACTTTAACAGCATGTTGTGTTTAATTATCTCACCAACCATAAAACATTTTAACACAGTAAGATCAAGTACTAGTTATAATACTGGTATGTTACTTTCACAGCATGTTGTATTTAATTATCTAACCAACCATAGGACATTTCAACACACTAAGATCAAGTACTAGTTATAATACTGGTATGTTACTTTAACAGCATGTTGTATTTAATTATCTAACCAACCATAGGACATTTCAACACAGTAAGATCAAGTACTAGTTATAATACTGGTATGTTACTTTAACAGCATGTTGTATTTAATTATCTCACCAACCATAGAACATTTCAACACAGTAAGATCAAGTACTAGTTGTAATACTGGTATGTTACTTTAACAGCATGTTGTATTTAATTATTTAACCAACCATAGGACATTTCAACACAGTAAGATCAAGTACTAATTAAAATATTGGTATGTTACTTTAACAGCATGTTGTATTTAATTATCTAACCAACCATAGAACATTTCAACACACTAAGATCAAGTACTAGTTATAATACTGGTATGTTACTTTAACAGCATGTTGTATTTAATTATCTAACCAACCATAGAACATTTCAACACAGTAAGATCAAGTACTAGTTATAATACTGGTATGTTACTTTAACAGCATGTTGTATTTAATTATCTCACCAACCATAGAACATTTCAACACAGTAAGATCAAGTACTAGTTATAATACTGGTATGTTACTTTAACAGCATGTTGTATTTAATTATCTCACCAACCATAGAACATTTCAACACACTAAGATCAAGTACTAGTTAAAATATTGGTATGTTACTTTAACAGCATGTTGTATTTAATTATCTAACCAACCATAGGACATTTCAACACACTAAGATCAAGTACTACTTAAAATACTGGTATGTTACTTTAACAGCATGTTGTATTTAATTATCTCACCAACCATAGAACATTTCAACACAGTAAGGTCAAGTACTAGTTATAATACTGGTATGTTACTTTAACAGCATGTTGTATTTAATTATCTAACCAACCATAGGACATTTCAACACAGTAAGATCAAGTACTAGTTATAATACTGGTATGTTACTTTAACAGCATGTTGTATTTAATTATCTAACCAACCATAGGATATTTCAACACAGTAAGATCAAGTACTAGTTATAATACTGGTATGTTACTTTAACAGCATGTTGTATTTAATTATCTAACCAACCATAGAACATTTCAACACAGTAAGATCAAGTACTAGTTATAATACTGGTATGTTACTTTAACAGCATGTTGTATTTAATTATCTCACCAACCATAGAACATTTCAACACAGTAAGATCAAGTACTAGTTATAATACTGGTATGTTACTTTAACAGCATGTTGTATTTAATTATCTAACCAACCATAGGACATTTCAACACAGTAAGATCAAGTACTAGTTAAAATATTGGTATGTTACTTTAACAGCATGTTGTATTTAATTATCTAACCAACCATAGGACATTTCAACACACTAAGATCAAGTACTACTTGAAATACTGGTATGTTACTTTAACAGCATGTTGTATTTAATTATCTCACCAACCATAGAACATTTCAACACAGTAAGGTCAAGTACTAGTTATAATACTGGTATGTTACTTTAACAGCATGTTGTATTTAATTATCTAACCAACCATAGGACATTTCAACACACTAAGATCAAGTACTAGTTAAAATACTGGTATGTTACTTTAACAGCATGTTGTATTTAATTATCTCACCAACCATAGAACATTTTAACATAGTAAGATCAAGTACTAGTTATAATACTGGTATGTTACTTTAACAGCATGTTGTGTTTAATTATCTCACCAGCCATAGGACATTTCAACACAGTAAGATTAAGTACTAATTTTAGTTCTGGTATGTTACTTTAACAGCATGTTGTATTTAATTATCTCACCAACCATAGGGCATTTCAACAAAACGAGATAAAGCATTAGTTGTAACTTGTTGATTTGGTGGCTTCGAAAGATTTACTACATTTTCGTCCATGCCCATTTAACAACTTCGCTTTCTTCGAAAACTTCGCTTCAAACGAGCCCTTTTCTTCAGTTGTCTAACATTTCATTGTCAATGGGTCATTAAAGACTGTAGCTGGCATCCGAGGAATCATTCAGCGCTAACCCTAAAACGCAATTGATCGCTGGTTCCAACTTCGAAGCGAGGGACAGTAAAACTGCGGTGGGCTCTGATGAAGATTGTTTATGTTTTAGGATTCTCTTAAAATATTTTAAGATAATCTGATTATTAGTGTTACTGGAACACAACCTTCAGTTTATTTGTAACAGTTGTTTATTAACTTACGTTAATTTAATTTGCATGCGTTTATGTTTCATTAAGAGCAACTATTTCCTTACAACTTGCTTTAAACTATATGTGGCTGAGCTTACATCCTCTAACGAATATACGCGTTCTTGTTTCATTTCGCTTTCAAGACTTGCATGTTATTGTTTGTTATTAAGCGCAAGCATACTCAAAGAGCTATCTGTGCTCTGCCCACCACGGGTATGTAAACCCGTTTTCTAACAGTATAAATCCGCAGACTTATTACTATACCACTAGGGTGTTGGCGTGCGCGTAAAACTTAACTGTGTTAGGCGAGTTTTCGCGCCTTTACGTGGTTCTGCGTCTGTTACTAGATTCCACTTTACCTTTTTCAATGGTAGCTTTTATCCTGGCTAACTCTGGTGTGTACCACCTTTGTGTATTTTCACTTAAGTGTCTGTATCAAAAAATGATCAAAGATGAAGAAATGTTATTAAGCTATACTGTATTTCCTTTAGATGTTAAGATGAACGTAATTGATGTGTTATTGTTATAAATAAATGCATCTATTGTGTTTATTGAGTAATGAAAGTATTATTAGCACAGTATACAGTTGCGGGAAAAATATGACAACTACATACAAATATCGTTACAAACCAACTACCACACACTCCATGAACAATACACTGGTAATGAAGGAGAACCGATACGGTGATATAGTACTCTTTAATTAGCTACTCTCCAACCAATCATAAAACGTCATACCAGTTTAGTATCTATATTAACATAACCTTCAACATTACTTCTTATTGTGTGTTGAAGTAGACGTCGCCTCCTTGTAACCGATAGTATCATATTCAGAGAAAGGTATATGGGCTGTATCACTACCAAAGCGCAACAGCTACAAAGGAGCAAAGGCGTTGGAGACTAAGTAAAAATTGATGGCACACTGACAGCAGAGAAGCTCAGGCAGATCCTAATGCACTTTGCATTTTATTACAGTTTCAGTGTTTTCTTATTTTAGTAAGATAATGATCCTATGCACGTAACAAACATGTTACAAATCTAAAAGACAAATTAAACAGCAAAACGTCTGACTTCACATATTTGGACCTACATAGATATATAGAAGGTCAAGAAACTAGTAAATAACCCGTTGAGTTTAGAGACACATTACAGGGTATTTGAACAAAAGTTCCGTGCACTTTCATGACTGAATTCTATGATCTTATGTTGACCAACTGTCCTTCTATAAACGTAGCAAATATTAATATATGATGCTATTATGGTTCGGTAAGCACCAGATACTAATGTTTATGGTTGTCCTTAGGATTACAAATCAAATACCATTATATAGTGTCATTATAACTTCAGTTCAGGTTACACACCAAATAGTAATATATTATGACATTGTGCTTAACCCTGGACTTAAGCACCAAAACTAACGCATACTGTGTTTATAACTTAGGCTTATATACTAAATACTAGTGTATGATACAGTTATAATTAAAGTTAGGCTTACAAACGAAATACTAATGCGTGATATCGTTATAATTAAGGCTAGTTTTACACACCAAATACTAATGCATGATATTATTATGGTTCAGTACACTGTTTATCTATGCTGCAGTCATCCCTCGTTGGATATAGCTCTCTGTCAGACCAGTCCAGTGTTTCCTATTCTTAGCAAACCGTGTCCATCAGATTCCTGTTTCCACCACTATATCGTCCCTCCATCTTTACTTTTGCCATCCCTTAGATATCTTCCCTATCCTTGGTTGCCAATCTATTGTTCTTAATTTCCACTCATTATTGGAATACCTTGCTACATGTCCGACCCATTTCAATTTAGTTCTTAGAATGAACCTAACTATATATCTATTATGTTTTATTCATGTTTTGTCATTTCTCCATCTGTCTTGTAGTGTTGTATGACGTGTTTTTTATTTTCATATATAGCTGTTTGTGTGGTTTCTGTCTTTTTCTTATCTCTTTTGTCAATGCCCATGTTTGGCTAACATATATTAAGGTTGTTAGTACACACTGATCCATAATGTGTTTCTTCAAAGGATGGGCTTGGCATGGCCAGATGTTTAGGACGCTCAATTCGCAATCTGCGCTTCGCGGGTTCGAATCCCCGTTACACCAAATATGCTCACCCTTTCAGCCGTGGAGGCGTTAAAAAAGTGACGATCAATCCTATTATTTGTTAGTAAAAGAGTAGTCCAAGAGCTAGATGGGTGATGATGACCAGCCGTCTTTCCTCTGGTCTTATACTGCAAAATTAGAGACGGCTAGCGCGGATAGCCCTAGTTGCAGCTTTACGCGAAATTCAAAAACAATCTAACTCTCTAAGTCTGACAACAGTGAGTTTGTTTTAATTGCAGCAATAATAGAGAAAGCATCAAGATTCAGAGACCTGTAGGTAGGTCATTGATACTTATAATTTAGAAATTTAAAATCTGCAAGTCAACGGTCAACTCATGTGCACGCGGTCGAAGCGGACATGTCAAAGTTTCGTTGGATCAGATGTAAAAGTTCCTAATTTTGACTTACCGTCCCTCTGCAAATAAAGGGGATATTTACGTGTCTTTGAAACGAATAACGAGATTGCCTTTCACAACTGTATAAAACACTCGTTGCTTATAGTATGGGGCGTGATCAACAGCTAGGTCTCGAACTTCGGATCCTTCTGAACGGAATGCGAAATATTAGTCATTAGGCTACGCCAAGCCCAGTATTGACAGCTTATGGAACCATGATAAGACTTACGGACGGGATAACGAACATATTTTTACAGATTGACTAAGGTATACTCCTTAACCTTTAGCCTTATGGTTGGCTAATTTTACACGCCAAATTTTTATAACTGCTTACGTAATTCTGTTTAACACGGAAGTAATCACAAGAAATAATGCAGCTGCGCAGATGGAAGCTTTCTGTGGAGTATCTTTACACATTTTATATAATATACTAGATATCTAAGTATTACAGTAACAAACACATAAAGTGTTCTAAAATTATATTAACTAAACCGTTCAGTTCTGTTTCAGGAAGTGCTACAAAGACGAGTTGGATTTTTTGAAACTAAATGTGATACATTAGAACACGCATAGAATACATCATTACAACGTGGGCCAATAGCAGTTTCAACCCTTTCAGAAATAAATGCTAATACGTGTGATAAAAAAATATCCGAATATTTTGTAGATTAAAGTAACGTAAAAAAAAACAAACTAGCTTAAAGAAATGACATTACCTCATTTTTTTCCGTTAATGTATTAATATTAAGAATTGTTTGTTTGCTTTTTAATTTCGCGCAAAGCTACACGAGGGTTATCTGCGCTAGCCGTCCTTAATTTAGCAGTGTAGGACTAGAAGAAAGGCAGCTAGTCACCACCATCCACCGCCAACTCTTGGGTTACTCTTTTACCAATGAATAATGGGATTGACCGTAACCTTATAACGTCTCCAAGGCTGGAAGGGCAAGCATGTTTGGTCCGACGAGAATTCAAACCCCCTGACCCTTAGATTAAAAGCCGAGCGCCTTAACCACCTAGCCATGATGAGTTTATTAAGGAGAAATTGTAAAAAAAAACAAAAAAACCATAGCTCATTTCACGTGCATGACATCATACAACCTTTAGATAAACGTACTGACACGAGAAGAATATATTATTTCGAGTACTTCTATTGGCTTTATCAGGTAAAAGAAACTTTATTCTTTCTAAATCAGTTGTTGGCTGTATTCAGTACGTTATGTTTTTTGTGGAATTCAATGTTCAAAGATAATTAAAATGATATCAGCTGCTCTGCTCAATTGGGATGTTGTATTAATAAGGCAGAGTCGTATTTCTGCTTCGTTTATTTGGACCACCACAGGCGGCGGACATCTGTAGATCCATTTAAAGCACTGTATGACTTTACCCAACAAGCAAAGAAACAGCTGCGTCACTTTCCAACATCTCCAGCCTCAAATGTCAAAGTTGCTTGTTTCGTTAACACAAAAGAAATATAACTAACGTTACCACGTTTAACTTTTTTGCCTATTTATTGAACCATTAGAAGGTTCACAAGCGCTTTTTTGGCTATTTTTTGTTAACATATATCTGGTACATATGCAACAGAATTGAAGCTTTGCACTTTGCATTTTAATATTATAAGACTATGATGACGTACTTGAGTGTACAGGTATACAACGCTTTTCTGGGTCGTCATGGCCAGGTGGTTCGGGTGCTCGACTCGTAATATGTGGGACTCTTGCTCGAATCTCCGTCACACCAAACATGTTCACACTTTTAGCCGTAGGGACTTTATATGTTACGGTCAATCCCATTATTCTCTGGTAAAAGAGTAGCCCAAGAGGTGGTGGTGGGCGGTGATTACTAGCTGTTTTCCCTCTAGTCTTACACTGCTAAATTAGGGACGGCTAGGCCAGCTAGCCCTCGTGTAGCTTTGCGCGGAATTTCCAAAGACATACAAACATACATAAACGTTTTAGTTGATACAACTACCCAATTGACACGACTTCTCTTGAAACAATATCTCCTACGTGTATGTTTGTTTGTTGAATTTTGTGCAAGGGTACTCGTAATCAAGACCCTTTTCCAATCAACTCTCAATTTTTTGTATTATTTTTATCACATTTCAGACTATTGACAATAGTTAGATATCAAGGTTTTTAACTGACACACAACCAAACATACCATTCTTGTTGAGTCCTCTCGATACTGTAAATCTAGACAGTTTTCTGTTATTTAGTACGTGGTGGTTTATATCATGCTTGAGATCAGTGGCAGTCTTCCTTCTGTCCAGAATTCTGCATAAACGAAGGTACTTAACATAAGTGTTATGGAGTTTAGAAGTTATGCTTTTTTACTTTCGTATTTTAACATTTACCTTACGGTCCAGGGTACATTTGAAGGGTATATTTGACAATGTTTGAGGAGCATTTCAAGTCTATAGCAATTTGTCGGGGAGTCCAACTAGCATCCCGTAAAGTTTTTTATGTTATCTCTCTGTTCTCCTGACAATTTTCTACCTTTTTTGGGCCGTGACATGATAACAAAACTCAATATATATAGTGTTAAACACTGTTTGTATCAAGGTTTATTTGTAGAGTACTATTCAATTGATTTTTTTTTTACCATATACTGGTATTATATGCTAACTTATTTCCACATAGTTAAGACACTACACCGGACAGGCCTGTCAATTTAAACTTCATAAAACTGTTTGGTTTTAATAACTGATTTTCAATAATTCAGCTACGCAAGTTTCGAAAGTAATTTTTTTTTTCTATCACATAAGATTTTTTTTTTACAAATCGGGAAGGAAAAAAACTATTACTTAGATAAAATTTGCGAAAAAACACCCCACAAATATACTGAGTATGTATGTGTTTGGACCATTTACACAACCTCTTATTGCCATAGCAACGAATAAATAAGATTGAAGAGAAAAAATAATATTAATGTGCACGCACAAACAAATATTATTCAAAATGACACGCCATGCAGCATGTTAACCGTTTATATACTAGTGGCGTGTTTCTCCTGGATTCTAGAACAATCGATAAGACTCTCACGTCGCGATTGGTTTAGAGAAATCTATAGCTCGTAGTTGTCAACATTTTAAGCATAACAAAGTGTGATCTGATTTTAATGAACATGATTCATTTATGTAAAAGTACATATGACGTTTTGGGAAAAAATGTGTACTTGATGGAGAAAAATGGATATCATTTTCGGATTCAGCATCCAGGAATTACTGTAAAACTTGAAAATATTTCAAGGAAACAAAACCATCGTAGGTCTGTGTTATATTTGTTATGTATAACTTAAACTGGTAATATTTCTTATGAATAATGTACATAAATAACTTTTGACACTATTATTAGTTACGTACATAATTCTAATCAGTGGCTGTCTAGCTACCTAAACATCTATTTATCTTCAATAAATTCTATGACTTACTACAACCTAAATGAATGGCAATTATTATATATAACTTATATAAATAAGATACGCATAGTGCTGTTAATATGTGTTATATTATTATATGGATTTTATATTCAAACACTACGTTTTAAGCTGTAAGTGACACAAATAGTACAATGAGGTAATAACACGGGTAAATTTCAAATGTAAGTACATGTAAACCGTTCATTTTTACTTATGACCAGGTGGTTTGGGCGCTTAACTCAATTTTAGGATCACACGTTTGAATTTCCGTCCCATCAAATATGCTCGCTCTTTCAGTTGTAAGGGCATTATAATATGACGGTCAACTCCCTATTCCTTGATAAAGAATACCTCAAGAGTTGGCGGTGGGTGGTGATGACTAGGCGCTTTCCCTCTAACCTTTTACTACCAAATTAAGGAGGTTTAGCGCGAGTAGCTCTCGTGTAGCTTTGCACGAAATTAAAAACAAAACAAGCTATTCTTACTTTTCTGACTATTTCCAAAACGATTTTTTTTTTTTTTTTTGCAGAAAAATGATTGGATGCTGCCTGTTGCCCAGGAAACATTGAAGTGAGTAATATCTTATGATATAAAGTGATAACAAACACGTTAAGATTGAACCAGATACCCAGCAGAGCGACGAATAACCCACCACTGGTAATAATTACCTTTCGGAATTGTGGCTTGTAACGTCTGCTGTGCTTCTCAGTTGAGACCATATTTCACGTTGAACCACAGTTCTTTAATCAACTTGAGTACTGAAATTAGAAAGCTGAGAAAGATATTAGCGAAAGGTCGATGTTTGCTTGACCTTATCAACTACACGACTCTTGACGGAGAAAGTTATAATAACGTCATGTGCTTTTAATAAGTCAGGTGTGTGTGTGTTTTCTTCTAACAAAGCCACATCGGGCTATCTACTGAGTCCACTGAGGTGAATCAAATCTCTGATTTTAGCGTTGTAACTACATAGACTTACCGCTGTACCAACGGGAACTTCGTAAGTCATAAATCTATGGTTTATGTAAACATAAAACCACTATAAACTACTGTAAATTACTTGTCACTTTTAAATTTACCTTAACCTTTGGCCTTGGCTTGCCACAGTTCAACTGGTAAAATTGAGTGAAAGACTTACCAAGGACTGGAAACAAATATGACTTTTGCATCATAACCTTGACCCGAACTCTTACCAGGAAGTCATGAGCACTTTTATTATCTTTGCAATCATTAGACTGCAACGATTATGTGACTTGCTTACTTTCATAATACAGAGAAAATAGAAGTAAAAATAGATACAACTTTTCTGTCATGAGTTTGACGTGAACTTTGACAGAAGCCATGAACTTTAAGTTATGTTCCCAAGAATCCGGACTACTACGTTACATATTGCGCTCTTCTACACGAATTTTACCCGACATAACCAGGTGGTTGTTAAGGCACTTGACTCGTAATCTGAAGGTCACGGATTCGAATCCCTGTCACACCAAACATACTCGCCCTTTCAGCCGTGGGGGCATTATAAAGTGACGGTCAATCCGACTATTCATTGGTAAAAGAGTAGCCCAAGAGTTGGCGATGGGTGGTGATGATTATCCGCCTTCCCTCTAGCCTTACACTGCTAAATTAGGGACAGCTAGCGCAGATAAACCTCGTGTAGCTTTGCGCGAAATTAAAAACAAACAAACAGTCACACGAATTTATTGTTTGAGGTCCGCAAAAAGTCGATGCAAACAGTCTTGGATATTTTACCCAAGTATCTCCAGGAATCCTTTTTCCTTTTCTCTCTGGAATATTAAAGAAATAAAAATCATGCATTAGCAACTACACTTGTTGCAGAGGCACTGACTAGTTTAACGGGCACACTGTCGGATTTTAGGTCTCTCCTCCTTTACCAATTAATCATCTTTTGTAATCCCATAACGCTCTAACGCAAGCTATCATCCGGAATTTTCTTCGGAACAGCAGAGTTCTCGGAAATATTGGCCTCTGAATAATAATACATTTCCGTTTCTTTATGTTGAATAAAATATAAAGAATTTGAAGAATGGCATGTTTTTGTTTCCTACAAACGTGCAAGTGGAGAGAGAGGGATACAAATGAAATAAAAATATACGACGACGACACTAGGCGCCTACCAGCGGCACAAAAAAAAAAGTACTGACTTACTTTCAATCAATCACATGATAATAAGGAACTGAGAAGTTTCAGAACAAAAAGTACAAGAAATGCAACATCGGGCTATCTGCTGAGTCCACCGAGAGGAATCGAACCCCTGATTTTAGCGTTGTAAATCCGGAGAAGTATTAGAAATACCTCACTGGAAATACGAAGTTGCGCAATAACGAAGTGTTATTTCAACTACGATTCTAGTTATTGGTTGACGAAATAAAAACTAGTCTTGTATTTTTGTTGTTAAGCTGCACAATGGAGTGACTACTTGTGCTCTGTTCATCGCGAGGAACGAAACTCAGTTTTTAACGCTATATGCTCTCAAAAGTACCTTTTAGCAACCGAGGGGTAATACAATTCCACTGTTCTGATTGGTCAACAATAAAGACAAAATGGTTTTAGTTTTGGTGCTTCAATATATGTGATTAATAATTATTGAAACGGATATATTGCGAACCCTGATGTCTGTCTATTCGATAGTTCTTCTCTTTCCCTTTTGTTTCTTTGTTTTTGAATTTCGCGCAAAGCTACTCGAGGGCTATCTGCGCCAGCCGTTCCTAATTTTGCAGTGTAAGGCTAAAGGGAAGGCAGCTAGTTATCACCACCCACCGCCAACTCTTGGGCTACTCTTTTATCAACGAATAGTGGGATTCACCGTCACATTATAACACCCTCACGGCTGAAAGGACGAGCGTGTTTGGCGCGACGGGGATGCGAACCCCGATCCTCAGATTACGAGTTGCGCCTTAACCCACCTGGCCATGCCGGGCCCTTTCCCTTTTAAAAATCTCCACACGCAGGCAAAGATCAACATTCACTTTTAAAATGGTGGAAGAACAGTCATGAATAATGCTAATACCGAATTTTGTATCACAAACAGGCTATTGTACATGTATTGTTAGGAACTAATCACAGTATCATTCATGTACCAAGATCTGACGTAACTTAAACAACAAAAATGTGCATGTATTGTTGAGTGGTTCTTAGCATGACTGATATACTCAAAAATTATTTTTCGCGGTGAGTGGTGTAAGTAATACAGAGTTTTGGCTCTGAATGAAATATACAGTTATCCGCTTCGGGGACAAAGATATTTTCATAGGTTAAAAAATAGGTAAAACAATCGCTAAGGTTTCTTTTTATTTTATTATTTGAAGAAGACGACCATTTGACAAAAAGCGTTAGCTTGAAACCACATTCTCTTAAATTAATAATATACAAAGAAACTTGACGACTGTCTAACCTACTTTTTGTTTTGGCTCTGAGTGAAACCGATAGAGTAACCCAATTAACTTTTTTAAAGTTCATGAAATAATGTAAACTGATAAATTAATTTAAACCTTTCCCGTCACCAGAGACACGTACTTTTATTAAATTAACGTAAACATTTCCGTCACTGGGGACGGGTACTTCTCTTAGACTAATTTAAACTTTCTCCGTCACTAGGGACGGGCGCTTTTGCTAAATTAACGTAAACATTTTCGTCACTGGGGACGGGTACTTCTCTTAGACTAATTTAAACTTTCTCCGTCACTAGGGATGGGCGCTTTTCCTGTTCTTAATAAGTTTTTCTCTCCGTATTAGATTATAAAAAATCTTTAATCCTCGGGGAAGAAGTCGTCATGTCCTCTGGTTCCGGGATATCTCGATATCTTTTGTATCGCTCTAAAAATTTTCCTTTAACTTGAGATTTATTTACCAAAAACCTAAAACCTGTCACAACAAAATGGTTAATTTCTCTAAAGTTGACGTCATCGCTTCTAGGTTTTGAGGACAATGTGTACAGATATGACAAAGTATGAATAAACACACATCAAATTATGAAAAGTTTTGTTCCATAGCAAAGAGCAGGAAATAAAAAAAATGTCTAAATGAAAGTGTTTGTACATAGCAACAAGTGCACTGTGATCAAAGGCACTTTAAGAAGGTTAGATATTTATCATATGAATTGTTTCTTTGTTAACTCTAGAAATACTGAATGCAGATCTATTTAGGTTCTATAGGCTTTTCAATAAACTTCTGTTTTTCTAAACTGTGAAAATGTAGTTTCTTAACTCTAGAAATACCAATGGTGCTATGTATTGGTCTTTATGATTTTAAAATACGTTTTTTTTGTGTGTGTATGTGTAAAATATCTATGCATCAAAATGCTTTGTTGAATAGAGGGTTTATTATGACACGTGAAACACACACACACAGAAATGTTTTAAACGAAAATACTGTCAGTATTCTTACCAATCCCAGTAATTATTAAATATTTTCCTCTGTATTTTACATTGAAATGTTTCGCGAATTATTTGACAATGAATGTTTTAATAGTCAATATACATGTATACTTCCCCCATATGCAATACGTGGCTTGTGAACGGTGTAGAAATATATTAATTTGAAGGCTAAGCTGTGGAATGATCAGAGAGAAAAATGTTTGAGCTTTAATAAATCTCGATCAACTGTTGTTTGACTGTTGTAAGCAAATAATACAAACGAATGAAAATAGCCTTTCAGATAAACAAGTTTCAACATAGAGGGCGCTGGAGATGACAATTTGTTTACTTGTTCGTTGAATTTCGCGTAAAACCAACCTAACACTTATCTGCGCTAGTCGTACCGAATTTAGAAGTGGTAGACCAGAGGAAAGAAAGTCATAAAACATCACCCGCTCTTAGACTGCTTTAATAGAATAATGGGATTGATCTGCAGCTCTTAAACTGCTTTAATAGAATAACGGGATTGATCTGCAGCTCTTAAACTGCTTTAATAGAATAACGGGATTGATCTGCAGCTCTTAAATTGCTTTAATAGAATAATGGGATTGATCTGCAGCTCTTAAACTGCTTTAATAGAATAATGGGATTGATCTGCAGCTCTTAAACTGCTTTAATAGAATAATGGGATTGATCTGCAGCTCTTAGACTGCTTTAATAGAATAATAGGATTGATCTGCAGCTCTTAACCTGCTTTAATAGAATAACCGGATTGATCTGCAGCTCTTAAACTGCTTTAATAGAATAATGGGATTGATATTCACGACTGAATTGGCAAGCATGTTTAGTAATGGGATTCGAATCCATGACTCGCAGAATGCGTGTCAAGCGTTTTAACCAGCGGGT
>NC_134837.1:273081996-273127821 GCF_004210375.1 Tachypleus tridentatus
GTCGCTTTCTTTGCCCTTTTCGAACACTTGGTAAGAATAAACGTATTGTTTGTAATTAACATACCTCCTTCCTCGGTATTTTTCATAAAGCTTAGCTTGTGTGGCAGCAACAGTAACCCAACATATAATCCACTTTTATTCCAGCAATTTTGATTTGAAGAGAACAAACACGCACTTATTAACATTTAATCAAAAAATAAGACGTAAAAACTCAAAACCGGAATTGCACAAATACTATTGTTAGCGTTCCCTTTAGTTTGCACGCCTGGGGGGGCTTAATTAGGGGCAACACAGTGAAAGGTTTGTTGTTGTTTTGTTTTTTCCTGCTAGCATTTGAATAACAAAATTTTGTCCCCTAGTGGCACAGCGGAAATCACAGGTGAGAAGTCACAATGGGGGCGTTGTGCCTTCGATTTTCATCGCAATCTAAATAATTTATTGCCACTATTACTTCTAGCTTTATTAAAGTATACATGATTGCATCTGATACGGACACTTATTTTTATAGAACACAACATGTTTTAATTTACATTGTCACCTAGATATTCCCTTATCATTATTGTTTCGACCTTCAGTAATTTATTCAAACCTGTATCTATAGCTCCCTCAGTGGCACAGCGGTACGTTTGTGGACTCGCACCGCTAGAAACTGGATTTCGATACACGTGGTGGGCGGAGCACAGATAGCCCATTGTGTAGCTTTGTACGCAATTCTAAACAAACAAAATATTTGTAATATATAATTCATCATGTTTTATTAAGAAGTATAGATATAGTTCAAAAGAGAACAGAAATATATTGGGAAAAGGTTTAAAAGAGAATTAGGATTTATGGTTTAATATCTACCTTACATCATCTGTTGCACAAAAGAACCCACATTACACAAATTCAAGTATAAAATAAATCACAACACTTTCGTTACTAATTATTGTTTCAAAGCACCGCGATAGCTCATTTATAAGTCTGAGAGCTTGTGACGTAAAAATATGGTTTCAGTACAGACGGCGGACAAAACAGAAATAATCCATTGTGTGGCTTTGTGCGTAGTTACAACATATCTGTATCTCTTCTCTTTTTTTTTTTATTCAAAAATCGGGAGGGCAGTTTATATGTACTTACTTTTAAAGACTGGTTCAGGAACAATTTATCATGTATTTGTGGAGTTTTGTAATATCAAAATTTTTGGATTAAAGCATTTCTCCATGATGGTGAACATCTTTAACCTACAACACATTTAAAAACATTTCACTTTAATAGGTAATTATATGTTATCTGTAGGTGGACTCAGCAGAGAGCCAGATGTGGTTTTGCTATAAGGAAAAAAACACACACATACACGTTATCTGTAATTCGTCTGCATTTAAAAAACATTTCACTTTGAAGGCAAATATATGTAAGAGTGAATATGTTATATATTTTTGCACTCGGTATTTTCTTTTTTTTAGCCCACGATGTACCTTAATTTATTTCAATTTTCTGTACTGTTTGGAATTCAGTCCAACCAATAGCAAATTAAAAGACACAAAACAAGCCATAATAATACTAATTTTGCTTCCCCGGTGGCACAGCGGAATATGTGCGGACTTATAACGCTAGAAACCGGCTTTCGATAGCTGTGGTGGAGAGCACAGATAGCTCATTCTGTAGCTTGGTGCTTAAGTCCAAACAACCCAAAACCGAAACTGCTGCGGCTGGGAAAGCACTTGTGTCTTTTTTTTCCTTTCAATTTCTTCACTGAACTTATAAATCAATAAGTGCAACACCTGTTAAGCATTGAAAAGGTTATAAGTTTATAGGTTAAAATTACGCAATTTGATGTGTTTAGAAGATTTAAATAGTTTGATAACGTTAACCATCTCTCACTTGCTTCGTGTAATATAATTAAAATACGTAAAAGTAATTATAGAAAAAAAGAGTTCGTTTTGCTCTTTGTTAAAAGTGAACAGTTTCAAGAACATGAGATGTTAGAGTTGTGATAACAGATGGTTTTCTACGTATGAGATTCTATATACATGTGTGCTACACGTGTTCACCCCACCAGTGAGCAGTCAACTTCCAAGCCATGTGGACAATGTGTAGAGTTAATTCAGAAAATACGAGCACATCCAAGTCTGGACTCACGATGGAGTAGGAGAGAAGTGGTGTTAGTGGCGAACAATCCATAGAAATCAAGTAGACAAGAAATAAACATGTAATTCGGCAATTTACAAAATTTTAAGACACTTATATGTTCATATTTTACCCTATCTTTCTCTCCTCTCTAAACGTTAATACTTTTTTTTATGTCAATCTCAAATTTGCTTTTCTTTTGCTTTTCTTCCCGCCGTCTAAATTTTCCTCTAATTAAAGTTCAGGGTTTTCTGTGCTTAAAAACTTATTTCACCCCATCTCTGTTTACTGTCAGCTTTAAAGAGGAGAGCTATTTTACAGATCTTTCACAGGCAGCAAATAGGCCACGCGCCACGAACAACGCACGAGCAGCAATCAGCCCACGCGTAAGCCAGACCGCGACGTAAACCTACTGGTTAAACTGCCATGAATGATACACGTTTTTGTGTGTGTGTGTAAGTAAAGAGGTTATTTATGGGAATCTAATTCCGTTTCCTGTCCGAAGTGCAGACAAAAAAACAATAAAGGTGATGTCGTATTTCTCACATAAACACTTTTACAAGAGCTTAAACCTTTGAAATTTTATGTACATACCACACGCATGGAATAAACATTGTTATACATGTTTATTTCATATAAAGACTACTCCTCAAGTGGTTTATTGATTAATAAAAATACGTTTAAAGGTAAACTGAGGCTTCAGTTTTGTTCTTGATACTATTCCATGCAAGAGTAGTTGGATCGATCTAATAAAGATGGCTCTGAGCGTTGGATATTTCATATTAAATTAATCTTATACGTTTTTATTTTAATATCGTGTTTATTTTAAAGGAAAGGCCGATAATTTCCCCATAAGATTTCTGACGATCCTTGGATGATAGAGAATCGCCAGGGAAAGGCGTGGTCTTCTGAGGTGGATCTGGGATCTATCGTCATGTACGTCAAGTTTTAATTAGCTCAAAACAAACAGAAGCAAGGGAAACTCTAATTTGGAATTAATTAGCCCTCGAAAAAAATTGCTTGAGTCCTAAGAATATGACATACAGATTTGTTAAAGTGAACATAATTCGTCTAATACTATACATTGTACGGTCACAAATGAGAAAGGCAGCACTATATAACAATAATAAATAGTTGTAAAAAAAAACAATATATTTAGGGTAAATCGAAACCAAAACATAACAAATTTCATCTTTATACGTTTCATACATGGCAAAGGAAAGAAAACAATTAAAGATCCTGTAATTTCTCATCAAAGTACAGAAGGTATAACATTTAAAAAAAAACAAAAAACCTGCGGTCATAGCACTCAAAAGTGTTTGGGATATTCTGACACAATACGAATAAAGAAAGAGATAAAATGGTAAGTCTACTGACCTGCAACGCTCAGATCTGAAGTTTGATTCTCCGCTGTGGACACAGCAGAGACGCACGATGTGGATTTGTTCTGAAATAATTATACGCAACTGAATAACAGCACATATCTGTCACGGAAGAGGCCCAGGCATGGTTAGGGGCGCTCGAATCGTAATCCGAGGGTTGCGGGTTCGAATCCCTCTCATACCAAGCATGCTCGCCATTTAAACCGTAGGGGTGTTGTAACGTGCAGTCAATCCCACTATTCATTAGTAAAAGAGTAGCCCAGAGAGTTGGCGGTGGGTGGTGATGATTAGCTACCTTCCTCTAGTCTTACACTGTTAAAGTAGGGACAGCTAGCGCAGATAGCCCTCGTGTAGCTTCGCGTGATATTCACAAACAAACAAACATTCAGTTAAGTCTTCCGCTGGAACAGCGGTAAATCTCCGGATTTACAACACTAAAATCAGGGGTTCGATTCCCCTCAGTGGACACAGCAGACAGCTTCATGTGGCCTTACTACAAGAAAACAAACAAATAAACTTTGTTAAACTGTAATTTCTTGACAATATAGATAATAGAATCACTATCTAGTTGTGATTTGATCTACTGCCGCCAGATTTAATGATCAACTCACTACTAAATACACAGGCATCAAGTTTTTAAACATTAAGCCTAGTTTGATACTTATTGCAGGTGCTTGAGCTATTAAAATACAGATAGTTTTTAAAATATATTACAAATAAACGTGAGATGTTTCTTTATTTCTTTTTCTTTGACAAGAAAGTTTGTTTCAAAACGTGTAACCATGACAGACGTTCAATAAGTCATGAACTTTCACCTGTTTCCGTCAAACACCAAAACCTTTGGCATCCAATAGCAAATCTAGTACAAGTCCATCAGATGTTTCCAGGAGTAAGTTTTCACATATAAACGCTATCAATAAAACTCTCTTCGATGATTATATTAAATAGAGATAATAGCAAGTTACCAAAGTGAAACATAACGTTTTTTATGGAGAGAAAATGTAATGTTCACACGTTCTTAAGAAAAACAAAAATAAAAAAAACCCTCTCAACCGGAAATTCGATCCGAAAACTCTACATTATTTTACGCCCATCATATGAAAACACTTCCAATTATAAAATGTATCCTGAGGTATTGAAAAATTACAATCGGTCAGAGCAGTATTAAAACGTTGAATGCACTGCGGGTCAATGACCTTTTCAAATATAAATATTTTTTCTAATGTCATTGCGTTTAAAAAAAATTACCCACTTAACAAAAATGTAGCCAGTCCCCCACAGATAACTCATTGTATATCTTTCTGCTTATCAACAAATAATCGAGTTATAATATATTATTCTTATGATACGTATAATGTCTAACTCTCCCGACTCTTGTATATGGTAGCACTGGTTATTCTTATATATTTGTTTCACTAAGCCTTTGTCTATCTGAACACATCCGTTATTAGACTGTGGTCACAACTTCTGCTTAATGAGTGAGGCTTTGTTTTCAATTGAATTTGGTATTCTTTAGTAATGAGACATTAAAACGACAAGTCAGACATGTTGTTCCGAAGGAAATAAGTGAAACACTAGATGACGCCGTGGTATTGGATAATATCTGCCCGTACCCCAATTTCTAAATCATTAATAATGGAATTAGTATAAGGTTAACGTTTTGAGCGATTTAAAATGCCCATGTATTATGCGCATGTTTAATGTTAACCATGATTTAATAAAAAAACACTTTGCATAAACTCTGTTTTCCTTAAGACCTAGAAAGACAGATCAAAGGGTTTTTTTTTTAAATTCTTAAAAACTACACGAGGGCTATCTGCGCTAGCCGTCCCTAATTTTACACTGTAAGACTAAAGGGAAGGCAGTTAATCATCACCACTCACCGCCAACTCTTGGGCTACTCTTTTACCAACGGATAGTGGGATTGACCGTAACATTATAAGGCCCCTTCGGCTGAAAGGGCGAGTATGTTTGGTGTGACAGGGATTCGAACCTGCAACCTTCAGATTACGAGTTGAGTATCTTAACCACTTGGCCTTGCAGGGAAACCGTCGTGGATATATATGTTTTACGTTGCATTTGGACTTACTTTTAGTTTGCTTCTCAGATTTGGTTCGACATTTCAGGTTATCCCAATTTTAATTTGATGTCTCAGATTAGATTCGATATCTCAGATCTGGTTCAACATTTCAGATTTTTTTGATTTAGCTTTATGTCTCAAATAACTGAAGAGTGTCTCAGATTTAATTCGCGAGGACGAGAAACCCATTTGAAGTAAAAATGTATCTCAGGACGACTGATATGGGTATTAATACTTTTACAAATAAAGCAAATAACAACGTTTCGTTCTTTTAAGGTCGAAACGTTGTCTCCGTTCTTGGTAAAAGTTTTAATACCAGCCAACCAATCTTGAGATACCTTATTTCAGATTTAGTTTTGACGTCACAGATTTGGTTCGACATCACAGATTGCCTCAGATTTGGCTGGATATTTCATATTATCTCAGATTTAGTCTGCTACTCCAGATTTGGTCGACATCTTAGATTATCTCTGATTTAATTTGACGGCCCTAAATTGGTTAGGCGTCTCAGACTATCTGAGATCTAGTTTGACATTCGAGATTTGGTCGACATTTCAGACTATCCTGGACTTAGTACGACGTCTCAGTTTGGTTTGACACCTAAGATTACCTCAGATTTGGTTCGATATTCCAGATTATCTGAGATTTAATTTGACGTCCCAGATTTGGTCGACGTCTCAAATTATCTTAGATTTCAAACTAAATCTTAGATTGGTTCGACATCTAAGATTACATAAGATTTGATTCGATATATCAGACTCTGAGTTGTCGAACCAAATATTGAATGTCAGATAGAATCGAGTTTTAATTTAAAATCTTATTTTCAAACCAGCGCGACAAAACTGGCGTTAACGAGAAATTTTTTACGAGACTTGCTTTTGTACGTGTATTTGCACATGCGTACAAATATTTTAACAGCCACGCCCTTTTGCATAAATAAATAACAAGCTTGACTGTACTTCACTGAACAACAGAGAAATGTTTCAGTATGTTTGAAGGCTTACAATAGCACCTTGTCTGAACAAACTGAAATACAATTATGCAATATATTCTACGCCAAAATGTTTCGTTCTTTACATAAAACAAACTTATTTGATTTTTTTGTTTCTCACGAAAACTGTGTACGTGTATGCATGTATTTATGTACAAAAGTCCATACGTATATCGACGCATAGGCGCACGTGCTGCAAACGTCAGAAAGAGCCGTGTAAAGGCGTTGATGTAACTTTCAAATGGGTGATTAATCACAAATTATATCGTATTGTACCTCTCGATATGTATATTAGCTCTATCATTCTCTTATTATGCAGATATGTTATGTAGATATTAATATCACTATATATAACAGTAAAGACCTCACCCTCAAGAAAGCTTGCTGTATATTTATGGCAATGAAAAAGGCTGTTCTGACGTCAGGAACCCGTACATTTTCTCCCCTCGTATCTCCTTGGGGGGTGAAACGAAAACCTCTAACTATATATCTTTAAGTGCCACCGGGTGACGAATAGGGTCCAAAGAGGGCGCGAAATCTCCAATATCATCTGACCTCTTCGTACTCAGGGCTTTTGCTAATTACGTCACGCTGCAGACACATCGATCTGTGATGCGCTGAGATTTACTGAAATATTCTCAGAAATGTGAAGCACGTGGCTCGGGTATCCAGATTTTTTATAACTCATCGTCCTTTTTTTTGCACGCGCAGCATTGGAAAAACAGTTCGGTTTACAAAATAATCCATCTTATATTATTCTACTGATTAAAGTTACTGTTTGTTCGTTTCTTGAATTTTCGCACAAAGCTAATCCAAGGTTACCTGCATTGACCGGCCTTAATATTGAAGTGGTGATGTAGAGGGAAAGCAGATAAACATTATCCGTTTTGGTTGTTTGTTTGTTCTGAATTTCTCCCAAAGTTACACGAGGACTATCTGCGCTAGCCGTCCCTAATTTAGCAGTGTAAGACCAGCGGGAAGGCAGCTAACCATCACCATCCACTGCTAACTCTTGGGTCACTCTTTTACCAACGAATAGAGAGAGTGATCGTTACATTATAACGTCCAAACGGCTGAGAAGGTGAGCATGTTTGGTGGGACGAAGATTCGATCCCGCGACCCTCAGGTTGCGAGTCGAGCGCCCTAACCACCTGACCTGTTTGTAATTAAACAAAAGGCTACACTGTGAGCTGCCTGTGCTCTGCTCTGCACTGTTATTGAAACCCAGGTTATAGCATTGTAAGTCAGCATATGACGGTGAGAAAAGTTTGCTCAAGTAACTTTTATTTTGGTCAGAAGTATATTTAAAAAATTAGGCCAAAAATCAAAACAAACTGGCAAGGTTTCTGGTTGTGTAGTTTACCAATAAGATACAAGTCTAGATAAAAATAAAACTATAAATAGTAGCAATTGCTTTATAAATTTTATAAAGATATTAAGTAGATATATTATTATTAAATACGTTTGCTTAGTTTTCCAGTTGTTTTTTTTGTGTATAAAAGAAGAGGACTGGTTTGTTTTGAATTTCGCGCAAGGATACACGAGGGCTATCTGCGCTAGCCGTCCCTAATTTAGCAGTGTAAGACTAGAGGGAAGGCAGCTAGTCATCATCATCCACTGCCAACTCTTGGGTTACTCTTTTACCAACCAATAATGGGATTGAACGTTACGTTATAACGCGAGCATATTCTGTGTGACGGGGGATTCGAACCCACAACCCTCTGATTACGAGTCTAGTGCCTTAACCACCTGGCTATGCCGAGTCTTAAAGTATGATAAAATAAAGGAAAGAATTTATAGTTCTTATTTCGTGAGGAAAAAACATTAATTAAGTTTCATTTTGCGAGTCAAACGTAAAAAATATCATATGCAATCATTCTATACACAGAAATATTGTCATTTTTTTTACCAATAAATAGTGGGATTAGCAGATCACATTCTAACTTCCCCGCGATTGAAAGGGCAAGCATGTTATGGTGCGAAGGGGATTTGAAGCCACGACCATCAGATTACGAGTCGAGAGCCTTACCCATCTAACCACGTCGGGCCTAACCGAAAAAGTAAAAACACATTCGAATATATACTGTTATTTGTTTTGAATTTCGCGCAAAGCTACACGAGGGCTATTTTGCACTAGCCTCCCTAATTTAGCAGTGTAAGACTAGAACAAAGGTCATCATCACCCACTGCCAATTCTTGGGCTACTCTTTTATTAACGAATAGTGGGATTGATCGTCACATTATAATGTCCCCGACGGCTGAAAGGGCGAGCATGTTTGGTGTGATGGAGATTCGGACCCGTGACCCTCAAATTACGATTCGAGCCACTCAACCAGCTCGTCATGCCGGGCCTGAGTTTAAAAGAAAATTTGACATATATATTAATGTTAAGGGCTGACTTTTATTTTTTTTTTTTATTTAATAGTTTTGTTTGGCTTAGAGGATTGGACAGCCGAAGTGAACCAACCGGTCCCCTGTTGTCCCTATACATTATGTTAAGTTAATTAAGATGAGTTTATTTTGAATAGGGTGATTGACCGTCACATTATAATGCCCCTGTGGCTGAAAGGGCAAGCATGTTTGGTGTGACTGGAATTCGAATCCCCTAAAAGAAGAGGAAGATATTAGAAATACATCTTTAAAAGTGACGTGTTTTCAGAGGTTTCATAACCCATTCAGCTTGAGGGCTGCGGGTTCGAGTCCCCGTCACACCAAACATGCTCGCCCTTGCAGCCTTCGTGGTGTTATAATCTGACGTTCAATCCCACTATTCGTTGGTAAAATAGTAGCCCAAGAGTTGGCGGTGTGTGGTTATGACTAGCTGTCTTACGCTGCTAAATTAGGGATGGGTAGCGCAGATAGCCCTCGTGTAGCTTTGCACGAAATTCAAAACAAATCAAAACCAAACCCTCTTATAGTACTTAAACCTCACAATTAACCCTTCAAGTGACGTTAGCCGTAATAAAATATATGTTAAATATTACATGGAATTTTTTATCACTTGAATAACTTAAACAGCTTGTTAAAATATGTTTCGTTACAAAATTTTCTCATTTTTGTAAAATTAGAATCAAAATATTCGCTATAAAAATAAAAAAAAACGTGTTTCCGGTGCTTTGACAGACAAAGTAAATCATATTTAATGGCAAATATTTCTATCAATTGTCAGGAACACAAGTTTCAATGGTAGTAGTTTAATAAGACAGCTATGGAAGTGAAGTTCGTATAACGTAAAATAAACACCAGAAATAAAAAAGTTGTAAAAATCTCCTCCCCCTGTGATATTCATTTGCTATATTACCAAAATACTACCAACAAGAGATAAACAGATTACGTAAGATAAATAACTACGAACCAAAGATTTCAACAAACTGAAAGAAATATTTGACAAAAATTATTTTATCATTTTATAACACTAGATGGCTCTGTTGTTATATGTTGGAAGGTCTTTTCTGTCGTCGACATCAACTGGCATATTAGGGTGGGTGGCATGTAAAAAACTGTTGTCACGTGTTTACTAAAGTGAAAATGATACTCCGAACGTTGTACAGCTTAAACAACGTTTCATTGTTTTAATTTCTAACAAGAATGAAGATACGTTGGCAGAAATATATATCTCGATGACAGCAGATGTCGTTAGCTTTCAGACATAATTAACACTTTAGAGGCTACGTTTTTAGGTGATTGATTCAGTAAATTAACCGAGCTTTTCTCTTAAGTTGAGAATGTAAGTTAATTTAGCAGCTTTTCTTAAGAAGAAAGAGGGGAAGTAACGGAAAAGTGTAAAGTTTTATATTACCTAAATTTGTTTTCATTTATATATCTGAAGTAGCCAAACACCTGGAACGTAAGCTACTGTTGCCATCTGTTGGCAACTTTATCTGAAGTAAAATTATAATAAAATAATTTTTTAATTTTATTTTTGATATTTATTTTTATACAAGCAACATAACCATTAAACGTTCACGTTTCAAACTGTAAAGCAGTTACATAATCTTATTAAATCAACCAAATATTGAAAAATTATTAAATTTGCATGACAGTATATTTAAATCTTTGTCGCATATATTAAAACTGATTATATAAATTCATTATTCAGTATCAATTTGAATAATTAATTGTGAATTAAATAAGGCAGAGATTTTGTAATTTTTAGCTTTGATATGGCGTATAACTTGTCTTTGTTATGAAATGCGATTTAACTAACTCATGTCTTACGGTAAGAGTTCACCTCAGACGTTAAGTCACTAAATCTATAACTGTCGCCATCTCGTAGTAGTATTTAACATCACGTAATTATAATTATTGGGCGCGTTTTTGTTTTTGCCTCTGTATTCCTAACACCAAAAGTTTATTATTATTTTTTTTATTATTGTTGTTTCTCTTAAAACTTAAAAAGAAAAGAGAAAGACGAAAGAAATAAGGAAACTCTTATCGTACAGATTTACGTGTAGTAAATATAACAGAATATCTATCGTTTTGTAACACAGTATTAAACATATTTTTCGTATTAACAGAAGTCGTTATAATTGACGTTATGATGACGAAAGTTGATGGTACATGTATGAATGGATAATATTAACGTTTCTGCTGGTACACTAAGAAGAGCTACATCTACAACTTGATAGACCACATAGTTCTATTCTCGTATTGTTTCATTCCCTGCGAGATCACGGTTCCCTAAGATATTGGAAGGAGCAAACAACAGTTAAAAACAACAGTAAACTTTTTTTTAAAAAAAATCTGTCGAGCTCAGAAGCTTTGTGGTGATTGCAATTATTAATCCACAGTTATCATTTATCAAAATACGAATATCTGGTCAATAAATTTAAGCTATATTTATCTTTTCTATTAATTTATTACCTTACCCAGTAGTAAGTGATTTTTTTCGAATTTTAGGTAACTAATTTTGCAGATATTTTGCTGTTTTTACAACTCGTTGAACTTTGAACGATTCAAAAACATTATTTTAATGTTGTTGTTTCTTTATTAAATACTTTAGACCAGAGAGAATATTTTACATTATGTTGAATTCCAATGGTCTTATTGTAGTGATTTTACATTTTATAAACAAAATAACGACTGGAAATATATCAGAGCTGAGATGTACTTTTATTGTTTGATCTGTTTCTGTAGGAATGTAAACGAATCATTAACAAGATTTTGGAGTTGTTTGGGAACTCTAGAGCACTTCAGGAGAAGTGAACATAAGCAGTTAAAGATATTTTCAGGTCAGTTTGTTTGGAGTTTGTTGGTGTAAGACAACTAAAGTAAAGATATCCTCTGGTCAACTTCCTTGGAGTTTGTTGGTGTAAGACAACTAAAGTAAAGATATCCTCCAATTCTCCAGTGGAAAAAGATGATTTGAACGATTTTTTTAAAGTTCAAGGAATTACAAATTTTTGAGAAAACTGAAAGTGTTTTAAAATGTTAAAGTGTTTTATTTCTCAACAATTTCACGTGGTTTTAAAATATCGAAAGACTGAAGATTCTCGAAACATTACAATAAAAGTTACAAAACTTCACACGTGACTCTAGCACCCAAGATTGTGAGGAATCGTCTGAATTAGGTCAAAACTAACACATAAATAATACAAATTTTGTTCGTTTGGAAAGAAAGTTTTCAAACTAGTTCCATGGATGGGCACTACATTATCACATGTTATCTAGATTACTGATACAGTGGAATCTAAACAGTCTCATTATAATTAGATTATTGTTGTCGATCTAATGTTATTTGTTTGGTTTTGGTTTTTTTATATTGTTAGCTTAGTTTATTGATTTAAGACTACCAAATATTAAAGTTTATTGCGTAGTTGTAGTTATTACTAGACAGAACAAGAGGTGTTTTTTCAATACCACAGTGAGGACACGTTGTGTAAGTTGGAATATTTAATATATATCTACATTAATGTTCATTAATAATTGTTATTATTATTTTATTGTTTTAATATAATGATTATTCTATATAATACTTATAGTGATTTCCTTATTATTTTATTATAAACATTATATCACAAAGCTAGGTCAGTTTATGGATTTAGTAGTAAACTAAATACACTGCTTAGCACAGCCAGTTATACGTTTTACCAAGGTGTAATAGTCTTTACTTGGGTACCAGTTTGAACGAATGGAACTTTAATCACCATGCGAACATATCAATGTTGACTGATATATTTAATATATCTACTTTTATTTTGTTGTCACTTCTAACTTAATATCGTGTTTATTATTTTGTTATATTAACTATTCGGCGTTTCTAGCTCCTGGACTGACCGAACTTCGTGAGATATTACTAGGATTATGGCTAACAATGTTGTTAACAGTGGATATGAAACCGTGCATTCTAACTTCTATAAGTAGTGTAGTTTGAGCACTACATTAGATCACCTACTCTTATTACTTGATATAGAGCTTAGTTATGGTCTGTGTAGGTAACTTGCCTTGATTTATAAAGTGAATATTAAATGGTAATGATGAAAATCATTCTATGGATATTTGTCGTTTCCAAGACAACATTATTGCTCATATCTTACTTAGTCAAACTAAACACGAGAACTCGGATACACCCAAAGAATGTTATCCCGTTAAACAAAAGTACGTGTGTTGTTGTTGTTGTTTTCTAAATTCACTAAGAGACAACAATCTTAGTCCTACTTTAGTCCTACTCGTATTCTCAGCCTATGTTATTCACCCTGTACTCACTTTAACTTATGGTCTTACTCAGAACCATGTGTGAAGTACCACTACTGATGTGGTCACGTGAACTTACTGTAGACAAGATGTTGTTTTATCAGTAAATAGGCTTAAAACTAGTGTTACAAAGTCGTTGTTGTCATTCTTGTTTGTTGATCACAACGCAACACCATAAGCTATCTGTGCTCTGCCTACCATAGATATCGAAACCCAGTTTCTGTCATTGTAAATCCGCAGACATACTGCTGTATCACTGGGGGGCGATACAAAGTCAATTTACACTTTCTAGAAATATGAAATCCATGCACGTAATGATTGTGTGCACACTTTGAACTGTTTTAACGTCACATGGGATTTTACAGTTTAACAAGTAATCAAGGAGTGACTGAAATCTATCTCTCAATTTTATTAAAATTCATTACAACGTAACGAACAAACAAAAATAATTACTTTTAGAACTTTATCACGCACCCGCGATTACGTCATCTTTAGATCCACGGCTAGAAAAGTGCTTTTCTTGCCTAACTAGAATATCAGGAACAAACGATAATTCTTCTATCGGTTTCTCAGCACTTACCGTGATGACTTGTACACCGTATCTTCTTTATACTAGAGAAGAGCCTGTAGAAAACCATTGGTTAAATTACTAGCAATACCAAGTCTCCCTGACAAGGTTTTGTTCATTCATCTTCAAAACAATTTACACCAGTCGACGGCACGGCATGACCAGGTGTCTAATACACTCGACTCCTAATCGGAGGGACGCGGGTTCGAATCCCCATTGCGCCAAACATACTCGCCCTTTCAGCCGTGGATACGTTATAATGTGACGGTCAATCCAACTATTCATTGGTAAAAGAGTAGCTCAAGAGTGGAAGTGAGTTATGATGACTAGCTGCCTTCCCTCTCGTCTTGTAGTTTTGCGTGAAATCCAAAAACAAACAGACAAATTAAACTTGTTCTAGAAAATATTCTTCCGTAGCATGAAAACCTGTAACTTATAATAAAATAATGCTTAGAACTGATAAATAAACGCAAAACTAAACTGTTAATTCACGCACCAGAAGGATACAATAATGACGGCCGTAAAATATCTTTGTTAGTTGTTGAAAACACACTGCAAGATCTAAACCTGAATTTTAACGTTATTAGCTTACAAATGAAACACTGAGTAATTTTGTTAATTTGAATTGCTTGTAGTTAAGCACAAACTTACATAAGGGATCATCTGTGCTCTGCCCACCACGAGTTTCGGTTTCTTACGTTTTAAGTCCGCAGACCTGCCACTGGAAGTCGAGTGAGAAGAAGTCCAGTCATTATGAACGAAACGCCATATTGTTTAATCGAAACAAACCTAACAATATACACTTATTTTAGCTTACGCCTCGGCCCGGCATGGCCTAGCGCGTAAGGCGTGCGACTCGTGATCCGAGGGTCGCGGGTTTGCGCCCGCGTCGCGCTAAACATGCTCGCCCTCCCAGCCGTGGGGGTATAATGTGACGGTCAATCCCACTATTCGTTGGTAAAGAGTAGCCCAAGAGTTGGCGGTGGGTGGTGATGACTAGCTGCCTTTCCTCTAGTCTTACACTGCTAAATTAGGGACGGCTAGCACAGATAGCCCTCAGTAGCTTTGTGAAATTCCCAAACAAACAAACAAAGCTTACGCCTCACATTCGCGCCAGCCTGCTCCGGACCTTGATGGGTTTCGTAAAACCTTCAAGAAAGTTTGGTTTGTTTTGGTTTGGTTAGAATTTCGCTCAAAGCTACACGATGGCCATCTGCGCTAACTGTCCCTAATTTAGTAGTATAAGACTGGAGGAGAGCAACTAGTCACCACCACCCACTGCCTCTTGGGCTACTCTTTTACCAAAAATAGTGGCATTGACCGTTACATTATAATGCCCCCACGACTGAAAAGGTGACCATGTTTGGTGTGACGGGGATTTGAACCCATGACCCTCAGATTACGAGTCGAGTGCCTTAATCACGTGGCCATGCCGAGTCCCTTGAAGAAAGACTTTTCATAGAAGAGATCTCGTTGTTTTCTCAAAATTAATGGAGGATTAATGGAGGAAGTGAAATATTCAATATCTAATGCAACAAAATGAACATAACTTAATATAAATATTCAATATCTAATGCAACAAGGTGAACATAACATAATATAAATATTCAATATTTAATGCAACAAGGTGAACATAACCTAATATAAATATTCAATTATTAATGCAACAAGGTGAACATAACCTAATATAAATATTCAATATCTAATGCAACAAGGTGAACATAACCTGATATAAATATTCAATATCTAATGCAACAAGGTGAACATAACCTAATATAAATATTCAATATCTAATGCAACAAGGGGAACATAACCTAATATAAATATTCAATATATAATGCAACAAGGTGAACATAACCTAATATTAATATTCAATATCTAATGCAACAAGGTGAACATAACCTAATATAAATATTCAATATATAATGCAACAAGGTGAACATAACCTAATATTAATATTCAATATCTAATGCAACAAGGTGAACATAACCTAATATAAATATTCAATATCTGATGCTACAAGGTAAACATAACCTAATATAAATATTCTACACTGAACATAATTTTTAGCAACACAAAACCTTTGACATGGTTAAAGTGACCATTGGACCCTGATGACTTATGTCCCTGATTATGAGGACATAAGAACAACAACAACAAAAAAGAGTGTGATATGTGTCTTACCTCTCACGATATTTATATATATTTTTTAAAATTCTTAATTGTTAAACTCTTCGTAGGACATTATTAATTCACGTCTCATTAATTACTTCAGTAAATAATCATTCTTTTTCTTAACATTTGAATTAAGAAATTGTTTTGTTTTGGCGAGTATGCAAATTTGATGGGGCTCTAACTATAAAATGGCCACTAGATGGCAGCTAAAAACAAGGGGTACCGCAGTAACCCAAATATCCTAGTTGTTGTTGTTGTTTTGAATTAAGTACAAAGCTACATAATGGGTCATCTGTGCTCTGCCCACCACAAGTATCGAAACCGGGTTTTAGCGTTGTAAGTCCCCAGACATGCCGCTGAGCCACTGGGGGGCTCCTAGTTGTAATGTACCACCAATCGTTACATCCTGCCAAGTTGATATCAGTGAAAAATAGGGCGTTGAATTCTTCAAAGAAAATAAAACAATAGAATGAAACCTTACAAAGAAAAAAATCGATGGATACAGCATATAGCCAGATATGTATGGCTTTGCTATATGAAAACTCACAAACATATACGCACAGTGTCGAATATTCTGCTTGTAGCGCCATCTGTATGGTAAAATATTAATAATGTTTTGTATTAAAAATAGTGTTTTAATAGTCGGTTCATCTGGCTTGTGTTTTTTTATGTGACAGTTGTGTCTTATGGTAAATACATAATAACTTTATTCAAAACAAGAGATAAAATTGCAAGTTGAATTTATCACTTAAAAGTGTAGACATAAAACTCGTAGTGAAATTAAGCCGTTTATAATATAATTATAATTACAATATAATTCAAAGCACTAGTTTATATTTCTGGCAAATTTAGTGAATAAATTTTGTCTTTCTTTGGTGTTTACAGAAAGAGTTGAGTAATGGAATATGATACTCTTGTGACATATAAATTATGTTTGTTGTAAACCAACGAACAACCAATTGGATTTTCTGCAAATGTGAAATTGAAATAAAACATTTTAGAAAACAAAATGCTAACCGAAAAGCTGTTCACATGGCTTTTACCTTTGCATTGTCTTTTGTTCGTGAACTTTTATGATTCTAAAAGAAAAACAAAAAAGTTAGATTATTAAATTAAACCATTCAAATAGATAATTGGCCTTACTAACGGGCCATGCATGTCCAGGAGGTTAAGGTGCTCGACTCCTAATCCGAGAATCCACGCCACACCAAACATGCTCGCCCTTTCAGCCGTGGATACGTTATTATGTTACAGTTAATCCGACTATTCCTTGGCATAAAGAGTATTCCAAGAGTTAGCGGTAATAGCTAGCTGTTTTCTCTTTTCGCCCAGCATGTAGGTGGTTAATGCGCTTGACTCGTAATCCGAGGGTGGCGATTTCGAATCACCGTCACACAAACATGCTCGCCCTTTCAGTCGTGGAGGCATTATAATGTAACAGTCAATCCACTATTCGTTGGTAAAGAGTAGCTTAAGAGTTAGTGGAGGGTGATGATGACTAGCTGCCTTCCCTCTACTCCTAGACTACTAAATTAGGAGTGGCTAGCGCAGATAACCCTCGTGTAGGTTTGCACGAAATTAAAAAATAAACAAACATTAATAGTGTGGCAACACTTAGCAGTTGAGACCTTAAAGAAGGAAAAAGTTATAACTTTGTTTAAAAACACTAATATTTTATCATTATGCTATGATACAGTTTGTTTGTTTTAAATTTCGCGCAAAGCTACACGAGAACTATCTGCACTAGTCGACCCTAATTTAGCAGTGTTAGACTAGAGGGAAGGCAGCTAGTAATCACCACCCACCGCCAACTCTTTGACTACTCCTTTACCAACGAAGAGTGGGATTGACCGTCGTAACATTATAACGTCACCACGGCTGAAAGGGCGAGCATTTTGGTACCACGAGATTTGAACCCGTAACCCTCGGATTACGAGTCGAGTGCCTTAACCACCTGGTCATGCAGGATTATAATACAGAGCGATGAGTTTAGAATAACTAAAAATTTTTGAATCATGGTGTATATGTTTTAATTTCTCATACTCTCAAAATTGGGCCTAACACGAAACATGGAGCGGTATACAGCTTTACTAAACATGGGTTAATCAATCAATCAATTTAAAGAAAAATCTAAAATAATACTTATAAATAAATTTTGAGTACTCTATCAACAACTGTTAGTCTGTTTGACTATGGTATATGTAACCCGAATAATCCAATCATTATATTTTATCTCCGTACTGAGACAGTAAAGAGCGATGAAACGTTCGAGTTAATAATATAAGCTACGTGCTTGGTAACGTGTGTGCAAAGAATTTTGGCTCCGTTGGGTCAGAGGTGAATTAAAGACAGATAGCAAAGTGATAATTTTGCGGTGTTAAGCTAAAACAATCAACCAAAAAGAATAAAATATTAAACTAGGTTTCGATACTTTAGTGGATACAAATTTAAACACAATTATTTCAAAAAGTATGAAACCAGCCGACATAACTCCAGTCGTTCGTTATTTGTCAAAATAACACAAAGCTCAATGTTATTGCATAGCATATTAGACTCATTAGAGTCTTTATAAAAGCATTTAAAACACAAATTAGTATAGACATATCAGGTTGAAAACTTTAACAGTCTTTAAATACCTGTTGAATTAAAAATAGTTTGAACACTGCAAATCAAATAAACACAACATAATCATAGAAAACACCCCGATACTAAGTAGGGAAACAAATATAAACAAACGCAAAATCAAAGAAGCCCTTCTTATACAACAACTAAAACTAAAATCAAACCAATATAAAGAAACACCTTTATACCTATACTATTTGGCCCAGCATGGTCATGTGGTTAAGGTACTCGAATCGTAATATGAGGGGGCGTTATAATGTGATGGTCAATCTCACTACTCGTTGGTGAAAGAGTAACCCAAAAGTTGGCAGTGGGTGGTGATGACTAGCTGTCTTCCCTCTAGTCTTACACTGCTAAACTATGGAGGGCTGGCGCAGATAGCCCTTGAGTAGCTTTGCGCGAAATATAAAACAAACCAAACCTATACTCATTAATAACCTAACATTTAATTGCAACGCCCCCTACATTACCGTACCTGTTTACACTCTCTTCCTTAAGACATGTTCCAGCAACGGTTAGTTGCAAACTCTCTCTTTGTTAATCTGAAGATGACCTAAGAAGGTCGAAACGTTGTTCTATACTTTATTTTAATCAAAGTGTTAATACTCATACCAGCCATCTTGAGAATACAAAATAGTCTACCTTTCGACCTCTTTACCTAGGCCTTATTTAGCACTCGAAGAAAGCTTCCATGTAGAAACCCAAATATTGTCTCATTTTCTTCCACTAGACAGTTACAGTCCATTAAATTCTACAAATCCATATATTTACCCTACGAAACACACTCAAAAACTGTTTTTATGAACACGTGTTTTAAGTTATAATTGAACCGTGGCATATTTCAATATTCATCTCTTTATACATCGAGCGTGTGTGTGTGAACTATATAATTAATATAAAGTTTTAATCATCGCAGAAGTATAAGAACCACGCTGTTATCTAAAGAATATCTGATACATTTTCATACGTAAACATTATCTTCGTAGGTTGAAAATAATAATAATAATATCCTACAAATGTACTAAAGTCTAAGATGTCAGCACAATTAACCGGGATGAATAACAAAGTTAGGCCTAACGTACGTTACTGGAATCGTTCGTTTTACGTTTTTGTTAAACCTATTTTTCCGTTCTATTAACTTACGGGTAACATCGAGAAAAGTGAAGTTTATCAGATATATATCATTTGCACACAGATATTTACAAAATCAACTGTACACTTGTCTTCAACCAAGAAACTGTGCAATAGCAACCACAATTTAAAATGTGATCATCCTGTGACATCGAAACATGATTATATTGATTTGATGAAGAAAACATGAAATGCAAACATTAACATTTGAAAGTAACATAAAAAAACATCTGTTTTGTAAACTTACTGCTTGTAATGAAAAGCAAGCAAACAAGTAATAAGTAACTGAAAATATTTTAATTTCGACAATGTACCTGCTTTCGATTAGGTCAGGTTGTCGTGTGCAATTTTGGTTACAAATATTTATTTTTGTGTTTTACTAGACATTTTTGAAAATAATAATATGATTAGAAATTAACATGAATGATGAAAACCATTACATCCAAGATGTATCTATTGCACGTTACGGGCCCGGCATGGCCCGGTGGTTAATGCACTCGACTCGTAATCTAAGGGTCGCGGGTTCGAATCCCCGTCATACTAAACATGCTCGTCCTTTCAGCCGTGAGGGCGTTATAATGTAACGATCAATCCTACTAGTCGCTGGTAATAAAAGTAGCCCAAGAGTTGGCAGTGGATGGTGATGACTAGCTGCCTTCCCTCTAGTCTTACACGACTAAATTAAAAACGGCTAGCGCAGATAGCCCTCGCGTTGCTTTGCGCGAAATTCAAAAACAAACAACCAGTTGCACGCTACGATCAAAGTGCTGATTGTGACCTGTGGTTTTAATTACTGATGGTGTATTGCACAAACTCAAGAGGGTGATCTGTAATCCCTAATTTCGCAATGTAAGACTAGAGGGAAGGCAGTGGTACATTGTAGCCAGTGTAGACGTTACACACCAACTGTAGAAGGGTGGTGACCTATGGTGTCATGTAGCGATTTTCGATAAGTGGCTATTTTATAAACAGGTTTTAGATTATCAAGTATTTATCAATAACTTCTTATCAAAGGAAAGGTGATTCTGTAAATTAGAAATAAAATGGAAAACTTTTTCCGGAATGGTATGCGATCCATGTTCCTTTGTATTCACAGTTTAGACCTACAAAGGACTAAGCCACGCCCAACCTAGCAATTAAATTTCTGTATTGTTTTTTTTATTTTTTTTGAAACAGTTAAAACACATGTTTGTTCCTTAATTTAAAAAATCAAAACAAAACAAGTCCCCACGTAACTTGAAAGTCCTGTTTTTAACCTTCCACAACTAAACGAGGTTTAATTACACGTTCAACATAAACACTTGAAATACGTAACAATTAACTAAATTATAGACAGATTTTCATACATTTAGAAATTATTTAGTATTACAATTAAAACATTAACAATTCTAAACAAATTTCCTCTTATGAAAAACATGAAACGTGGACAACGTTTATGTCAAGAAAGTCTCAGTTGCATAAAATATATTTTGTAGTCTTATCTTATCCTTAACGTTATTACAACTGGATTGTTTTTTCTATGTTTCAATTCTGTTTGATACTTTACGTCTGTAGAAAATATGAGCGTCACATTTAAGTACGATGTTCCAGTTTCGTTGTACAATGAATCTCGTGAAAGTGTGAGACTGTATTAATAAACAAGTTTCGTTGTGCAATGTTTCGTGTGAAAGTGTGAGACTAGATATGACTGTATTACTACACAAAAGTTTCTTTGTGCAATGAAGCATGTGAAAATGTGAGACTAGATGTGACTGTATTACTACACAAAAGTTTCTTTGTGCAATGAACCATGTGAAAGTTTGAGATTTTAGTTATGAATGTCTTACTATAGGAAAGAAATACAGATAAGGCTGAGAGCTGTTATCTTAGCTAGGATTTAGTGTTATGCTTAGCACCTGTAAGTGTGTATTTATCAGCTCGATAGCCAGAAAGCTCCCGGAACTTGAAACAGTTCAGATAAACAAGCAAAACTACATTGGTTTCGAACCAAAGCAAACAACAGTAGGTTTGGCGACTTATCTCAGACTGATATCATATCGTTTTCAAATAAGAACGTTTATTTGTCTACGCGGACTCATAACTGTGAAAACTGTGTTATGCGGTTGTTGACAAATCTAATCAAATCTCATGCACAGATAAATAGAAACGTGCTTTGTTTAAAATGCGTTTGCAAGTTTGTTTGTTTATCACGAAAATGTATTGTTGTATATTAAAGATTACAAAAGTAACAACAATGTTTCACTTTGAAGAGCTCTGTAAACATGTTCTAACTGATATAACAGGGTATAGTCAACAGACCTTATCTGTTATATTGATAATAAATTGATTAGTGTTGTTTTTATTGTCAGTCTAATCGTGCTCCAAGAAGCAAGTCCACCAAAAGCCTTTACACTTTTTTGATGAAGTTACTGCACATAATTCGCAAAATAAAGCCTTTTGAAGGAATTTTATTATGTATAAACTAAAAAGATTTGGTGTGGGATAACAGGGTTCAAAGTTCAACCTTAATCCTAATAGCTTATAAGCATATAGCAGTATCATTAATGATCTTGGAAAGCTAAAAATCGTAGATTGTAGAATATTTATACTAGAATATTATACAAGTTTAACACCAGGAGTATCCTAAACGTATTATTTAGATATTGAACGCTGTAGTGTTTGTGGTCGTGAATATTTTCCTCTCACGTAAGAAGTTTGAAAAATGGTTTGATGAATAAAATTATATTGATATAATTGTTATTTCAAACGTTCTCAAAACCGCATAACGGACCTGGTCTGGTCTGGTGGTTAAGGTTCTCGACTCGCAGTGTGCGAATTGCGAGTTTAAATCTCTTAATCGAAGATGCTCTACCTTTCAGCCGGAGAGGTGTTATAATATGACGGTTAATTCTACTTTTCGTTGATAAAATAGTAGTTCAAGAGTGTAGAGTGTAGGGTGATATTAATTAGGGACTTTCCTTCTAATCTGGCACTTCAAAATTAACAACGCATAGAGCAGGTAGCCCTCGTGGAAGTTTGCACGAAATTCATAACCAAACTTTTGCACTTTGAGTTTAATACACACATATGTGTGTATATTTTCCAATAAAAGGCGCGGTTGTTATGGTGCGACAGGGTTTTATATCAATTTGTTTGAGAATTTATATCCCCCGCTGGTACAGCGGTAAATCTATGAGTTTACAACACTAAAATTAGGGGTTCGATTCCCCTCGGTGGACTCAGCAGATAGCCTGATGTGGCTTTGCTATAAGAAAACACACACGCCTTTAAGAATTTATACACGTAGCTACGCAAAGATCAGCTACCTGAGCATAGCCGCCCTTATTTTGGGCTGCTAGTCAAAAGCAGCCACCATCAGATCTTAGGTTATTCTTATTTAACCGTCTTTCTAATATATTGCACCCACATCTCCAAAGTGCGGAGCGCGTTATTACGACAACCGGACGCGAGCTGTGAGCTTTAGTACTTACAGTCCTGACATACCTAAATGCAGCCGATCTAAAGAGCCAAACAAGTACATATCTTTCTTTAACTATTCATAACTCAGAAAACATGATAATAATAAAAACAAATTAACAAATAGACATATAATAAACAAATGGAGCCGATTACCCAGTATTTCACACGCTGGGCGTCGAACAGTATAAGTGATATATCTCATAATACTCACGAAAACGGGAAAAAGAAATCATGACAAGTTACGCCCTGCTCTTAGAATAAACATTGCATCACACAAGGGATACACATTTCCACTTGCGAACAAGCTTTGGACTGTGACGTCAGCAAAGAACGAAAATGTAGGCCTACGTTGCGAAGCCCACGTACACCATGGTGTTCGTTCGATTAGACTGAGAACTCTCACACCTTATCAAGCAGTTGAAATTTTTTCACCCTCCCCCTCGAGTATAGATCTCCGCCACCCAAAGTTAAGAAAAACAACAACTCCAGAAATATGCAAATGCGTAATGTAATCATTCACTTTTCGGATCAGTTGGGAATAGTTTTCAAGGACTGCGTAATGGAAACATTATCAACATGTTTTGTTTTTGGAATTTCGCACAAAGCTACTCGAGGACTATCTGTGCTAGCCGTCCCTAATTTAGCAGTGTAAGACTAAAGGGAAGGCAGCTAGTCATCACCACCCACCGCCAACTCTTGGGCTACTCTTTACCAACGAATAGTGGGATTGACCGTCACATTATAACGCCCCCACGGCTGGGAGGGCAAGCATGTTTGGCGCGATTCGGGCACGAACCCGCGACCCTCAGATTACGAAGCGCACGCCTTAACGCGCTAGGCCATGCCAGGCCCTATCAACATGTCTATAGACGTGATAAAATACAGTGTAATGTGAAAATTATAGTTTCTTGTGTTTGGTGATAACCAATGGAAAAACAATGAGCTGGAATCGTACTAGCTGAGAGACTTAATGGCCGAAAAATTAAAATCAGGGAAAAAGAAGTGAGGGTAAAAAATAGATGCCCCCTGAAAGGTAGCGGGGAAATAAATAATAAATTTTCCTTTCAAAATTAAACAGTTTTTACATTCGTTCCTCTCAAATGATGGATCTATACTTTCTCCACTTGAATCAGTAATGTAACCAATATATATATACATATGTTAAGTTTTTTGAATTATCTATGGTTGAAAGAAGAATATATATACATATGCGTCATTTTCTAGTGTTAAAAGAATGTGGTTTAAACTGTTCACCTGCTCACACTACATGTACATATATCCAATTAAGTACGGTGAAGGTTTAATTAAACCCAAAGAAATAAAGATAAATATATAATAAAATGTTATATTTTGTGATCAAATAGCATTCGTGTGTGTCAATTAATACGACCAGCCCTCTTTAAAGTTTAAAACAATATTGACAATAATGGCTTACACGGCTTAATAATTACAATACTTTATTATTAATATATGCAAAAGAACTTGGAATCAGAGAGCAGAGAATAAATCAAGCTTTGATATTATAAGTTATAATATATGTTTAAATTTCTCATTTCAATGGAATTAAGTTCAAAATTTACAGTCTGTTTATGTGTATAACTGATATTTATTTACTTTAAAATGCCCATTTTATATTTTTTTCATCACCCCTAGTATGATGTCGTGAGTTTAACGTGATGATTACTGTCTTCAGTACCTAACATAAACCGCCCGTAAAGTAATCGACTAACAAACACAAAACGTTACGTTTATGTAAGAATCACACTTGCCAAAGGTTCGTGACAACGATGAGTAAATATTTCTTTATAAGCCAACGATGGTGCAACTAAACTTTTCAGTCTATATAATCTCCCCTAGTGATTACAAAAGAAAGTAGAAATAGGTGTATTTAGGGTGTAATTTAATTTGACCGTGTAAAAACATCATTGTTAAGCGTAAAGCTATAAAATCTTCCACTTATTCTATACGCCCCCCAGATGGTATCGAAACTCCATTTCTAGCACTATAAACCTTCAGACTGGTGACTATGAAATGCATAAAGTGATCGAAATATTTAGTTTATCTTGTCTGAAGTCTGACTGGATCACGATGACTGGCGAAGTCAGAGTTTCCTCATAAGCTTAATGATAATAATAAGTTTGGTTTTGCTTGAATTTCTCGCAAAGCTAAACGAAGGTTATCTTCGCTAGCCGTCCCTAATTTAACAGTGTAAGACTAGAAAGAAGGCAGCTAGTAATCACCACCCATCGCCAATTCTTGGGCTACTCTTTTACCAACAAATAGTGGGATTTACCGTAACATTATAATGCCCCACGACTGAAAAGACGAGCATGTTTGGTGTGACGAGGATGGATTCGAACCCGCGACCTTCAGATTCGGAATCGAGTGCCTTAACCACCTGGTCATGACGGATAAGGTAGGAAAAACAATCAGATTACGACAAATGAAAGACTTTGCAAAAAATAGACCAAGACAAAAAGAATAAATAAAACTTGAAAAATAAACCATTAGAGAGTGTTCACTGTTAGCTACAAATAACAAAGAGTTGTATGATACTTTATACATATGTGTGTGTACAAAACTAGATCATGTTGATATAATACCCAATTAAGCGTTTGAAACAAACGTTATTATTAAACAAGGAAAAGCGAAAGCAACCGCAAAAGTTTGCGAGATATCTAGTTTAAAGAAACATGGCCGCTTTAGTCTCCCGCTGACGATACATATAAAGTGCTGTTTGTTGAAAACGAAAAAAAAAACGCACACATAAAAAATGTATTTACAAAAGATGATATCTCTGCAACCGTCTTTCGGCAAACAACATGACATATGTCACGTACTAGCAATGTACACTTGAGGTTATTCGAATGGAATAGGTTAAATGTAGATTTCTATTCAGGGGGTAGGCTGCTAACGTGTTATCACCACAAAATATAGTGTTATAACACACACTGTAATGGGATACTGGATTTTCTCAATGCTCAGTTTAGAAACAACATTGTAATAATCATATATTCTGTAACCTGATTAAACTGTTGATTGGCATTGAAAGTGGACTACTTGGAAATTGAATTAATATTATAACTTTAATATATATGCGAGCAATAATTACACTATGTAATAACATTTTTACTTCTCCCTGTTCCTGGGCAGAAAGTGTTATTTCCCAATTGCTTACGCCTAAATTAAATGGCAAAAAGACCTGTTTTTCTCTTCAAACTTTGCTTTTGTGACCTAGGTAATGAAATTTTCAAATTTATCCATTTTCCAGAACATTCCAGGTTGATTCAGTGCTGAGTAGCTTATAGAGAATTTTCAAGAAATTTCTAGAATGTTGTAGAACTTACAAGAATTTTCTAGAACTTTCCACAGTAACATATATACAGGGGCTCACCACTCACTACTTCAGTTTAGTTCGACCTGCCTAAGTGAACACATAGACCTATCCTATTTTATCAGAGATGGCATCAAGAAGTTTCAAGCATTCTCCAGACGCATTCTGTTATGTATGTAGCCAGTTTATCAAGACAAGACCAAAAAAGTAGTTTTACCATCGAATAGTGGGATTGACCGTCACATTATAACTCTCCCACAGCTAAAAGGACAAGCATGTTTGGTGTGACGGGGTTTCGTACCCGCATTCGAGTGTTTTAACCACCTGGCTATGTCGGGTCAAATATATTGGGTATAAAACAACTCCCAAGACTCTTCTTGCAATAGCAAATGTATTTTTTTTCTGTATAGAGTTTTTGTTTGTTTTTTAAAATTAAACACAATACTACGCAACGGGTTATATGTGTTCTGCTAACCACGGGTATCGAAACCAAGTTTCTAGCTTTATAAGTCCGCAGACATACTGCTGTACCACTGTTGGGCTTTCAATACAGAAGAAAGAAAAATGTATTTCGTTACCAACTATGACTGTTTTCGTCTTTTTTATGTGCTTGTGTTGTTGTTGTTGTTTTCTTAGAGTAAGAGACAAATGAGTTTTATTTCTGTCATAAAACTTTTCATATGTTTTGTTTCACAGCTTCGATGTCGTTCGTTCAAGTTTCGCTAACAACCGTTCCTCTCTTCGACCGTTTTTTGTTATAGCAAAATTTTCCAAAATCAAATTCAGTTCATTAGTTAAATGCAACCGTTTTCTGTTTGACGATATCCTGCTGCTATGTCATCCTTTTCCAAAATCAACTTATCTTCATTATTTACTAATGGCACAGTGGTATGTCTGCGGACTTACAACGCCAGAAACCAAGTTTCGATACCCGCGGTGGGCAGAGCACGGATAGCTTTTTGTACTTAATTGACAAATAACAGTAAATACTTAATTAATAAACGATGGTTGAAAGTGTTCTGTCTTCTGGACGCCGCTCTGTCACAATTGGATTTGAAACAATATTTAAGTAAATACAACGTAACGTACAGGATTACAATAAATAGTACACAACTCGCGCAGTGGTGTATGAATTATTACTAACAGCGGAGTTACGTCACCACTTCCTGCCGCATATATCTTCAACGTTCGGTAGGCGACTCTCATTTCTCTGGCTATCGCACCGAAACCATTAACTGTCTAGTCATTATAAGTCTTTAGATGATTCGCACTGAGACAATCAACTCTGTGGTCAGTATAAGTCTGTGGTTGATCATTAGAACAAAGACAGTTATCTGTTCTTTAGTTGTTTTTCTTTCGTTCTATCAGTTGACTTGTAAATATGTGATTCGTAATGACGAGAAACCCATTCAAATATATCTCAGGACGGCTGATTAACCTGAAGATGACCTAAGAAGGTCGAAACGTTGTTAGTACAAATGTTAATACCCAAACCAGTCTTCCTGAGATATATTTAACTTCTAATGTATTCGATTAATTACAAGTAAAAATTGTTAGGATGAAGGTATAAAGGTGATTTAAAAAAGTCACTGGCGAGGCATCCGATCTTGAAATGTTCACTGAAAGTCACTACGTGAGAAAACTTAGGCTTTCTTCATAATTTTGGAACAAACAGTTTAAAGCTAATTTTCCAATACTTAAAACAAACAAACATTGCTTTTCCATTATGAATAAGGTATATGTTTAAAAACGTTCCTGAATTTCTAAGAAACTTCTGTTACAAATAGAAATGATAAGTCACGTGGACTTGTTACTTCCATTACCGAAGATGATTGGATGTTATGTTTTCATCCCCATGTGTTTGTTAGGAAAATTTCTTTAAAAGAAGTTAATTGGACTCAGAGAAAAGTTGGTATATACATTTGGACTATGTTCCAACTTAGAAAGGATTAGTTTTTGGAGAGTCAAGATCACAGAAAGATCACCTTATATCCAATAAATCCCTATCTGTTAACACGAAGCCTGAATTTTCACACTATTTTCACTCTTTAACTCAACCAAAAATGATCTGATTTTGATTAATCTTGATGGACTTATGTGGAATATTATGAGTCATTTTACTGTCAAAAATAATCTGTGTCCTTCTATAAAGACGGACGCAAGGACACATTTTTGTTTTAATAATCAGTGATGTCAAGAAAACCCACTTGTAGAGAAAAATATATACGTAAACATTTTTCTCAACCCAAACGAGCCGTTTTTACATATACATTTTTGTTTTGTCTTTAGAGTCGAATATGATCACCTCTGCGTCGTGGAGGTATCCCCTTTATTTAGTGTCCCTCTAACGTTTTTTAAATTTTTTTACATGTGAAAATAACATGTATTTACGAGTCCAGTTGTGCCATAAAGTCCATGGTAAAGAAATAATTTTATGAATGAAATACATATCTCTCTCTATATATATACATACATATATGAAGCTCACCTTCATATTGCTGTTTAATTACTCACTGTAATGGCCACTTGTAGGTTGTACCTGTTTTATAACGCACTATTTATTATAGTGTAATAAGTTCAAAATGCTGTAACATTCCGCTAATTTTTTGATTAATCGTTATCCAACGTAAACTATTTTATATGTTTCCGCAATGTTTAGAATAACTTGGATGTCAAACAAGTATGACTGAATGGTTAAAATCGTTGTAAATAAACAATGGTCAGTATTTCTGACAGTTGCAACACTGACTATATAATCTTTTTTTTAACCATGATTGGAACCATTTTTTTTTACTGTTTGTTTGTAGTTAAGCACAAAACTACACGAAGGGCTGTCTGTGCTCTGCCCACCACGGGTATCGAAACCGATTTCTGGCGTTGTAATTTCTTTGTATGGTGAATTTATTTTGCTCTTGAACGAGTGTGACATGTGATAAAGTGTCTTTGTCTCTTCTAGTACCTGACGTAGACTAGTGGTCCACAGTTTGCATCCAGTTGCCACAAAAACCCGCTCCGCATTTCGAGGCCGCCGATGCGCTCTACAATTACTTGGCTGAGGTCTCTACGAATATTTGTTGAAAACAACAGCTTTGAATTAATTTAGTTAAACCTCGTCTCACTGATTCTGGTTGATGGTTGAAAACAGCTTTCAATTAAATTAATTAGACCTTCTCTCACTGACTCTGGTTGCCCGGCACGGCCAGGTGGGTTAAAGCACTCGACTCGTAATCTGAGGGTTGCGGGTTCGAATCCCCGTCACACCAAACATGTTCGCCCTTTCAGCCGTGGGGGCGTTATAATGTGACGATCAATCACACTATTCGTTGGGAAAAGAGTAGCCCAAGAGTTAGCGGTGGGTAGTGATGACTAGTTGCCTTCCCTCTAGTCTTACACTGCTAACTTAGGGACGGCTAACGAAGATAGCCCTCGTGTAGCTTTGCGCGAAATTCAAAACAACAACAACTGGACGTACACACAATACTTTAACAATATCTAGAAGTCAGGTTGTATATCTACTGTATCTGTTCAACATCGTTACTATACGTTAAAATGAATGGACTAGTGAATGTTATTATAAATCTTTCTTCAAGCAACCGGACGATGTTTCGTTTTTTTGAAGGCAGAATAAGTGACAGTAAACATTTCATATTTAACTTTGTTCCAAAAATAACTCCATCATTCCAGTAGCTACAAATAGACAGGACATTCAGATAAATTTATTCATATAATTGAAAGTTGTTGTTGTGCGTGTGTTTTATTTTGAAGATAAATATTTCACATCAAATAACTCGTTTTCGAAAATAATGATATTAGAAAATCAGAGTCAAAACTACTAGCGACATCTACTCAAAACTGTAAACACACTTTAAATAATTTACAAAATTGTTCATAATTAAGTCAGAAAGTAATCGATATCCAATACGACGTATAGACTTAATGATAAATTCTGAATAAATAAAGAAATATCGTTTACATCAAGTCTTATAAGTTCTAAACATTTTAACGCAAGACAGAAGCATCCATACATTCGACTAATAAGAAACTTTGAGCCCATAAGTTTATACACGCGCGAAGCAAATAAAGTGTTTGTTTTTTTTTTTTTTTTTCAAAGTAAAGGCGTAGTAGTGTATCTGCTGTGTCCACCGCAAGGAATATAACCCCGAATTTTCACGTTAAAAGCCCATAGACTTATCGCTATCCCACTAATATTACCAGTAATGAAAGGCCAACCTTGTGTGTTTAATATAAATTTTCGACGCATGCTCTGTATAGATCTTATTTAGTACGTCGTTAAGGTTAACAATATATTTATACTGAATAATAATAATAATAAATTACCTGTGTAAATTCGCGGGAAAAAGAGCAGATAGACACAAGTGATATTTCACGTGTTACCTTTATATATTGACATAGTTTCAAATTTTCATCCTAATTTTTATTTAGCAAATTGTTCAGACTTAAGATATCTATATTATGTAAAAAAAAACAATGTCGCTTTCTTCGTGGTAACAGGCTTAAGTTTGTTACAAACATTCTAGAATTAGGCCTTCGTCAACATATAGATGGTTCTAATTAATAAACATTTAATTCATGTTTTGGTTTACTTCATTGGTTACCGATAACCTCATAACAACACAATAATAATAAACATTTTAACCTTTCATTTACCTTAGTAGATATTGTAACCATAATGATGTTATTGGTAAATTAAAGTCTGTATATATAACCTTAGTAAGTATTATAACTATAATGATGTTATTGGTAAGTTAAAGTCTGTATATCTAACCTTAGTAAGTATTATAACTATAATGATGTTATTGGTAAGTTAAAGTCTGTATATCTAACCTTAGTAAATATTATAACTATAATGATGTTATTGGTAAGTTAAAGTCTGTATATCTAACCTTAGTAAATATTATAACTATAATGATGTTATTGGCAAGTTAAAGTCTGTATATCTAACCTTAGTAAATATTATAACTATAATGATGTTATTGGTAAGTTAAAGTTGTATATCTAACCTTAGTAAATATTATAACTATAATGATGTTATTGGTAAGTTAAAGTCTGTATATCTAACCTTAGTAGATATTGTAACCATAATGATGTTATTGGTAAATTAAAGTCTGTATATCTAACCTTAGTAAGTATTATAACTATAATGATGTTATTGGTAAGTTAAAGTCTGTATATCTAACCTTAGTAAATATTATAACTATAATGATGTTATTGGTAAGTTAAAGTTGTATATCTAACCTTAGTAAATATTATAACTATAATGATGTTATTGGTAAGTTAAAGTCTGTATATCTAACCTTAGTAAATATTATAACTATAATGATGTTATTGGTAAGTTAAAGTCTGTATATCTAACCTTAGTAAATATTATAACTATAATCATGTTATTGATAAATTAAAGTCTGTATATCTAACCTTGGTAAATATTATAACTATAATGATGTTATTGGTAAGTTAAAGTCTGTATATCTAACCTTAGTAAATATTATAACTATAATGATGTTATTGGTAAGTTAAAGTTGTATATCTAACCTTAGTAAATATTATAACTATAATGATGTTATTGGTAAGTTAAAGTCTGTATATCTAACCTTAGTAAATATTATAACTATAATGATGTTATTGGTAAGTTAAAGTCTGTATATCTAACCTTAGTAAATATTATAACTATAATGATGTTATTGGTAAGTTAAAGTTGTATATCTAACCTTAGTAAATATTATAACTATAATGATGTTATTGGTAAGTTAAAGTTGTATATCTAACCTTAGTAAATATTATAACTATAATGATGTTATTGGTAAGTTAAAGTCTGTATATCTAACCTTAGTAAATATTATAACTATAATGATGTTACTGGTAAGTTAAAGTCTGTATATTTAACATTAGTAAATATTATAACTATAATGATGTTATTGGTAAGTTAAAGTTGTATATCTAACCTTAGTAAATATTATAACTATAATGATGTTATTGGTAAGTTAAAGTCTGTATATCTAACCTTAGTAAATATTATAACTATAATGATGTTATTGGTAAGTTAAAGTTGTATATCTAACCTTAGTAAATATTATAACTATAATGATGTTATTGGTAAGTTAAAGTCTGTATATCTAACCTTAGTAAATATTATAACTATAATGATGTTATTGGTAAGTTAAAGTCTGTATATCTAACCTTAGTAAATATTATAACTATAATGATGTTATTGGTAAGTTAAAGTTGTATATCTAACCTTAGTAAATATTATAACTATAATGATGTTATTGGTAAGTTAAAGTCTGTATATCTAACCTTAGTAAATATTATAACTATAATGATGTTATTGGTAAGTTAAAGTCTGTATATCTAACCTTAGTAAATATTATAACTATAATGATGTTATTGGTAAGTTAAAGTCTCTATATCTAACCTTAGTAAATATTGTAACCATAATGATGTTATTGGTAAATTAAAGTCTGTATATCTAACCTTAGTAAATATTATAACTATAATCATGTTATTGGTAAGTTAAAGTCTCTATATTTAACATTAGTAAATATTATAACTATAATCATGTTATTGGTAAGTTAAAGTCTGTATATCTAACCTTAGTAAATATTATAACTATAATCATGTTATTGGTAAATTAAAGCCTGTATATAAGCGTGAACACTTTTCTGGCTTAAGATGAAAAGTTGAATCGATTCCAAAATTTAAAGGTAACATAACATGTGAAACATTACCTGTGTCTGTTTGCTATTTTCTACGGAATTTATCCAAGTTACTGTATTATAAATTAGTAAAAATATATTGTTAACCTTAATTCAACATTTTTTACAGCTTTGAACTGAATAGGCTAGTAGAACTTAATTTTTTTTCGTAAGCCCAAAGCTACACAATGGGCTATCTGTATTGCGCCCACCACGGATATTAAAGTACGATTTTAGAGCTATAAACTCTCAGACCTACTGCGAGGCTCTGCATGGCCAGGTGGTTAAGGCACTCGACTCGTATTCCGAGCGTCGCGGGTTCGAATCTCTGTCACACGAAACAGCCGTGGGGGGGGGGGTTGAAATGTGACTGTCAATCCCACTAATCGTTGGTAAAAGAGTAGCCCAAGAGTTGGAGATAGGCGATAATAACTAGCTGCTTTCCCTCTTGTCTTACACTGCTAAATTAGGGACGGCTAGCGCAGATAGCCCTCGTGTAGCTTTGTACGAAATTCAAAACAAACACACAAACCTGCTACAGAGCCACTGGAAGCAGGCTAGGATGAAGCCACAATATCTCTTTAAACAATTGCGTAGTTTATATTATAAGAAACGTTCTACAAACCTGTTGTACCAACGTCTGTAATGTGAATACATATAAATTATTATATATATCGATAGTGACATTCTTATGAGCTAAAAAAAAACTGTAATTAGTTGTCGAGTTAATCGAAGAGACGTTTATCGTACCCCCAGTGGCACAGCGATATGTTTGTGGATTCACACCGCTAAATACCGGGTTTCGATACCCGTGATGGGCAGAACACAGATAGTCCATTGTGTAGCTTTGTGCTTAATTCTGTCCAAACAAACATCAGTAAAAGATATGCACAACTTCTCGTTAATATGAACGTTTGTCCACAGGTCTGGATTTGATTTAATCGGTTTGCCTTTTTTTTTTTTTTCCTTTCTACAACTCCTTCAAAATTTCTTCCTTCTTGATACGCGAAACGTAATTTGATGGAATCAATTTGGATAAATCTCTGTTAAAATTAATATGCTGTCAATATAAACACAATATCATCTTATGTATAACTTAGGGAAAATGTGATGTTGTGGAAAGGCAATTATTTCACACTCATACGAGAAAAAAACTTGGGGGAGAAGGTTAATCTCGCATCTCCCACTAAATTCAGTTAGGCTTTCCCCCTAACTTTGCAAATGTGTCTTAATCCGACCTGACAAGAAATCTTTCACAGAAATTGACATTTTGTAACGCCCCCCCTCTCAAACTTGGGACGCCTGACGCCCCTGTCTCCAACATAGCTCTGCTGAGCTATTGAACTTTAAAGTCATCTAAAGAATTAAAATATTCACGTGTGTGGAAAATGTTTTAGACTTCATTAAACTGTGCAATCTGTAAACTAAGAGTAGATAAGTATGAATGACGTCATCATCTAGGAGAAGGTAGCAGTACTACGAAGTGCAACGCGAAATATTTATGTGCTGAGGTTTGTGTTTAAATTTCTTCATTTATTTACAGGCACTTAGAGTACCGGTACTGACAACCTGTTTAGTAGGGACCTGGGAGTGATATCACTGAGTTTTAAAACCTAAACTAGATCGCTGGATCTGATCTCTCCTACTAGATAGGTCAATCGGTTTGTCGATTTTGATCAGAACTTTCGACTCAAAATTATTTTGTTTTAGCGATGTTTGGCATGTATTGTAACAGTGAGTTCGACCCACTTGGGCTTAACCTCGCAGTCAGTGAAACGCCCCGCACGGCCATCAGATTTCTTTAAAACTCTATGTGCCTGACCTCATGCATAAGTAGTCTAGACAGGTGTCTTAGCTGTTTTAATTGTTTTAAATATAAAAACCCTGTACATTCACTTAGTATACACCCCCACTACCACAATAACAAAATTTCGTACGAGATGTACAATTTTTCTCCCTATTTATTGATAAAGTGGTTTCCAGTTTCGTTATACAAACTTTATGTTGACGACAGATTGTAAGTGAAATAAATTGCAGCAGTATTAAACAGCCTGATCCACAACGAACTATTTCTTTCTTATTTTTTATTCACATAGACAACTTACTTATCTTGTCATTAAATAAAGGTCAGGTCATGTGTTCGACAGAGGATATGTTTGGACTTCATTAAGTAAGGTTTATTTATCTATGATTTGCTATCATCCTCAGAGAAAGTTCATATTTAGTGACCCACGTCTAAACAAACAGACTAATTACTTTACATGGGTCTGGTGTAAAAATTCTCTGGTAAATGGGTCTTTGGTAATTAATTACATTAGGTCATTAAATCTTCGCAAACATATTTATGTCACCCTAAACGCACTAAATATTTTGAAATTAAACCTCCTATTTCTCGACAATTTTATCTTATATTACATTTTTTGTCTACACACAAGTTTATCTTACTGTAGTGGTCAATCTAATCTCAGGATAACTAAACTGCTAAAGATATTAGTTTGAACTAATGACCAAAGGGCGTGGTCTGGTTTGTTTTGAATTTCGCAGAGAGCCACACAAGAACTATCTGCGCTAACCGTTCCTAATTTAGCAATGAAAGACTGGAGGGAGGGAAGGCAATTAATCCTCATCGCCCACCGCCAACTCTTGGGCTACTCTTTTACCAATGAATAATGGACTTGACCATCACATTAAAATGTCTCCACAGCTGAAAAGGCGGGCATATTTGATGGGACCGAGATTCGATTGCGTGGCCCTCAGATTGCGAGTCGAGCGCTCTAACCAGTTGGTCATGCCGACACTGACCAATCGGAATATACCATCTTGCCATTTATGCTAAAAGACTAACTGTTACTCATATCTTTAAGTGAGAGGAATGTTTTGTGACCTCGTATGAATTAATTTGGTTACACATTTTATTATGATTATTATTATTGAAAATGCTTATATAATTTAATAAGTAATATTTACCTTTACTTGAATAAATATATTTTTGCAATGTTTTCGTCATCTCCAGAGAACTTCGTGAAGTTTTATTCGAAATATAGCTAATATATAACTGCGAGATTTGTTTGTTTTTTGAATGTCACTCAAAGCTACACTAACGCTATCCTTGATAGCCGTTCCTAATTTAACAAGGTAAGACTAAAGGGAAGGCAACTAGTCATCACCACCCACCGCCATATCTTGGGCTACTCTTTTACCAACGAATAGTGAGATTGTCCGTCACGTTATAACGCCTACATAGCTGAAAGGGTGCGAACGTTTGATGTGACGGGGATACGAACCTGCGACCCTCAGATTATGAGTCGAGCGCCCTAAATACCCGGCCATGCCGGTGTAACGATTTCAACTTACCCCCGTTTTCAAGTTACCCCCCGGTAATATGAAATCGTTTCCAGAGTACCGGGGGAGTAACATGAAATCGATTTTAAATTATCCCCCTTGATTTCAAATTACCCCCTCTCCTAACGCCAAAATGGCAAACATAATGATTGCTTTTAATATTTGTAATGCGTGTCGAGTGCGTATCTAAGTGCATAATAATAGGCAAAAGATCTATTATTTCTTTTATTAAAATTGATGATTTATATAAGATAAAAGGTATTTTAAGGGCTCGTCCTCGCCAGACCACAAGGTCTACATACTGTCTTCATTCAATATATTGTAATTTATACATATTAATTTTTTTTATATTTTTTATGCGCACTGAAATAAAAATGAGTGATTGATAGCATGAAATATAGAACATGATAAATTTTCGAATTTTTACATTATTATTAATGTGTTAATTTCACTTACACATACTGAGTGCGATAAAAACGTCTAGCATCTTAACAAACCGTTAAAATCAGTCTATCGGGAAGGGGGTACTTTGAAAACAAAGGGGGTAAGATTAAATCAATTTCAGACTACCGGGGGGTGACATTTACAGAGAGTAGTTTGAAATCGGTACACCGGGATATTTATAAGAACAAAGGTAGCAACTGATAATTAAATGTAATCTGATTATTTATAAATTTCGAGCCATTTAATTGGTTTGAATTTTTATGTAACGTTGGAGTAGACCCCCGTTAGTACAGCGGTAAGTCTACGGATTTGCAATACTAAAATCAGGGGTTCGATTTCTCTCGGTGGGCTCAGCAGATAGCCTGATGTGGCTTTGCTATAAGAAAACACACACACACTGCGGTAGATAGCTTATTTTCAAGCCTAGTGTTTACACGTGCACACAGTTATTGTAATAATAATTCAATCATTAAACCTTCTATACAATAATTTAGGTTAGATCCACATCTTCCAGGCGTCTGTGGCACAGTGAAAAAGGGCCACACGTAAAACCTGATAAGTTTTTCAAAACTAAAATTCAACGCTGCTTATACCTGGCATATGTTTATTTATACCTGCGTGATTTAGGTTGTTTTATCACGCCTACTAGTAAAGGTTGAATAAAATTGCATGTTAAACATTAAGATATCGGAATAGTTCGTTTGTTTGTAATTAGGTACAAAGCTACACAATGGACTATCTGTGCTCTACCCACCTAGCGTTCTAAGTCCTCAGACTAAGGGGGAGGAGCAATATTTGTGAGTTTGTAGGTCCACAGACATACCGCTATGATGTGGTGGAGGCTTTTGGAATATTGTTTCTTACTGTCTAAAAATTATAATATGTTTATGACATATGTTCACGGCGTTATAAAATTACGGGCAATCACACTATTCGTTGTAAAAAGAGTAGCCCAAGAGTTGGTCTAGGCCTAGTACTAATATCTATTAACTAGAAACTAATTGTAATCCTGCTTCGCCAACTTGAAAAATGGTTCACGCCATAAAATAGTATTTTATGTTCCATGATGACCGATTATGACTAAGTGTTAGCCAGTGCTCTTAAAGTTTTTGACCTTTAATGACCTTCACCATATTCTTTACTACGTTTATATTTAACTCCATATATTGCATGTTTCTGCTCTTAGGTGGCTACAGAATTTATTTTTGTTAAAATGTGTTTAAATTTCCTGCCATTTTGTAATGGAGTCCGTAGTTCGCGCTTGCCACAAATTCGACAGATTTTTGATAGAAACTCTAGTATATATAGTAGAACATTTGTGGGCATGTTTTTTTAATAGTTTTGGGTTTTTATGTAGACAGTGTTCGTCGTCTGCTCTATTGGGATCTGATTTGTTTTTGTATTACACTGAAGGGACAACGGTGTTGGGGAAATTAGTCACAAGATTTATATACCCACTTTTGTCTTTGTTTGTTTTTGTTGACTTTGTTTCGAATTTCTTGCAAAGCTACTCGAGGGCTATCTGTGTTAGCCGTCCCTAATTTAGCAGTGTAAGACTAGAGGGAAGGCAACTAGTCATCACCACCCATCGCCAACTCTTGGGCTACTCTTTTACCAACGAATAGTGGGACTAGCCGTCAGATTATAACGCCCCCACGGCTAAGAGGGCGAGTATGTTTGGTGCGATGGAGATTCGAACGGCAACCCTTGGATTACGAGTCGAACGCCTTAACACGCTTGGCCATACTGGGCCCCACTTTTGTCAAACAGTCCAAGATGGTGGATTTTTGATGATTTAGTGTCGTTAAAAGGTCGCTCACATTTATCTTTTGTTTATACTGTAAAATTAATAGGGAATACTGTTTGTTAAGATGGTTCAGAAAAAACATTAAAGGATTCCTCACATTATAGACGGGGCTGTTGATAAATGACTAGCGACCCCGTTAGGTTAACGTCATGACACCATCTATATCATAAAAGACTTTTTCAATATTTTAAATGTAAGATTCAACCTTAAAGACATGTTTGTTTTCTTTCGTTTTGACGTGATGTTAGCAATGATGATTTAACATTTCAATTTGGCTTAATTATACCACAGTATAAGTTTACTTAAATAAGAGGTTTCGAATCTTTTAATTACAACACTCTTTGCACTGGTATTTACACTTAGCAAGTCTTCGATATGATAAGAAAGGCTGACTTGACGTTGATTTTATGAGAGGCACTTGTTTTTAACCAAGAGCTATCCAAGACAACAGTCTCTGTTAAAACTACGAAAAACGAAACCCTATACATTTTTTTGTGTGTGTATAATAAACGATACAACACTGCATTATACATACGTAACAGAGTACGTTTTGGTATAACTCATGTCGGCGCAGACAAAGAGCATCACTTACAACGTTTGTTTGTTTGTTTTTTAATTTCGCGCAAAGCTACACGAAGGCTCTCTTTACTAGTTGTCCCTAACTTAGCAGTATAAACTAGAGGGAAGGCAGCTAGTTATCACCACCCACCGCCAACTCTCGAACTATTATTTTACAAACAAATAGTGGGATTACCCGTCACATTATAACGCCCCCACGCCTGAAATGGCGAGCGTGTTTAGTGCGAGGGGATTCGAACCTGGGACCTTCAGCTTACGAGTCTAGTGCCTTAACCACCTGACCATCCCAGGCCTCACACAGAAGTAACGAAATAAACACAGTGTTGAATATTATAAAAAATTACGAACAGTTTGTAGCCTACGTGCAAGACTTGTATAGGAGGAAAACGTATGATGATTGCTTTTACCAGTTCAAACCCAGAATAGATTCAATTGGTTAGTTGAAATACTTCAAGTTGCCATAAGTCATGCATATGACACGAAAACATGATTATTGAAACACTTCTACATCAAACCACCAAAATAAAATGTTAACATAATCTAACTTGAACATTCAGGTTAAACAACTGATTTTATGACGTATACTTATATACTAGCTCTGTGGTGATACACCTTTATCAGGAACTGGCATAATGAAAATTATATGGATTTCTCCACCACGTCTGCTCCATCTTTAATCATTTGTAGCATATAATGTTCTGCGAGACTGAAGTGTTTCTATTATTTGTAGTAGTAGTAGTAACCTATTACAATGCAAGATAAATAAGCCATGATTACTCTTTATATTTTATATAATGCATTGATTATAAATATGTATCGTTGCGCATGTAACTATTTTCTTTTCGCAAGTCCTCATTGATAATTATTGTGTTATTTGGTCCACCAGAGTATTGTAGGTTATTTTATAGTAATCTTCCACAATTGTAGTAACAGAACACTGTTATTACAGAAGTCGATTTTTCGAAGGTAGTTTCACATTTCAGCACTCTTTAGTTGTGTACGAAAACTTAGTATGTTAGTTTAATCTAGTATTTAAAACAGTAGCTTATAATTAATAAAATAAAAGTACTGACACCGTGGGACGTCACTGTTTTCGGCATTGGAAAACAGAAGATTGTCTGAGTAGTCGTGTGAAACTGATGTTGTAAATATGAACAACAACAACAAAAACGTTTTACACACTTTTGTCGAATGACACCAGTTTTTCAAACTCGTGCTTGCCCTCGAACTAATGGGAAGTCGCCTCAGTAGTCACGTGACTCCGTACTTTGTGTTTAAAGGCTGATCTTGAACATAAAAAAGAGCTAGGCTGGTTAGACGCACACAATCAATAATGTATGTTGGACGCACTTACAGAACAAAACAAGGTTTATATCTTACTGTATTATACGCAAAACGTGCAGTGACTAAAGAGCAGTTGCTTATATATATTTTTTCCTATATTTTTGGAAAAATGAATTCCTTAAGTAACTGCATTTTTCCATATCACAGCTCAGAACAGCATTCATTTTTAGGACTGAAAACACAGTTTATTTTGAAGATCTTTTAGGGTACACATAATCGATAAAAAATGTAAATTAAAACGAACAATCTCATTTAATATCTCTTTAAAACAAAAAACGTACGGTGGTGTATTATATATCTTAAAATAGCAGCACAGTATTTTGTGACACACGTCAGGACATAAAACGTAAAGGGAAGCGGTAAACATTTATAACATACAGTTTAATGTAACACAAAATAATGAGATAATGTACTTAAGTAATTTTCATGACGTAATTAGGCTTATTTAGTAGAACGGCTCATAATAATTTTTCTGACTTGGAAGAACACGGATAATAGTTTTAAAACAAATAAAAAAGTCGCAAGTTTAAAAATACGTCGCATTTAAAATAGCACAATAAAAGCTAGTACTACTTCTTCTAATCTGTAAGTGTAGGTTGTACTGTAATAACCAATCACACAATACTCAAGGTGCTTCGAATACAAACTACATAATCTAATATATGAAATAATATTCAAAAACTGTCTTAAAACATTACCGCTGCTCATTAAGCCTAAAACAAAATGTAATAAAAAAACACGTTTTACAAATACGATACTGCACTCGTAAGCCTTTTTCTTAATCTAAATATTTTTAAATTAAATGTAATGTTGCGCGAGGGTATAAAACACGTCACGGTGGAGACCATGAGTTAATATTCTACAGAGTTCTTTTACTGTTGTTACCGTACTCTTTAGATCGACATTTACGTAGAAGAAAATTACAAATTAAAACACATTTTTAACGTTAAAGCAAACCCTTTAACCGCTTTCTATCCTGCCTCACTTCAGATTCTTTTCTCCTTTTTAGCTTAGAAATAACAATCTGTAGTAATAACGTAATGGCTGTACCATCCACTTATTCGCATGGGTTAAACGTTTGCTTTTTATTCAGTACTTGATAACGTACAAACCCAGAATCTCTGAACAAAATATGAGACCTAGAAACAAAGCTTATAGATGCTCTTAAAAATTAAATCTCCAATAATTTATAATCCTTCGTAAAAGGATTAACTAAAGTTAACTTTTACACAAATATCAATGTCAAGTTCCTTCCCCCCCCCCTCTCTTGTGTATTTATATTGAAATATAAAATCAGTTAACCAACACACTGTTGATATGAGCATGTTTTGTAGTTACTGCGAGAAAAACCTACACACTGGATAACCCAATAACACATCAAAATGTACCACTAACTGGGCCTTCGTTGAACGTAGACTTGGAAATTAAACAGTTTTCAGAATGCTAGGTTTATTTGTTAAAATCAGTTAACACAATATTATTCACGCATTATTTGTTTGTTTACACTTTTTTTTTTTTATCCGCCATCACCAAATTTTGGCACGAAATTTTCCAAAGAGTATGATTTACTATCAGTACTTGAAACCCTGATCAGCGACTGCAAATATGGATAACTGACTAATTATATTAGGTCATGTCATACTGATCAGTTTCAAATACCCACAAAACATTTTTTTCGTAAATATATATAAGTTTAGTGTTTATTTAATTGAAAAGTTAAAAAATGTATAACTATCTACCTCACAAGAACAATACACTATAAGTTCAATTGTACATCCTATGCATATCTACAAACGTTCATTATCCAATATCGGATGTCACCTGAGAAAACTTTCTTGTTAGTAATGGCGTTGGTTGGTCTGAGCGGTTATTCCACCGATAAGATGGAGAAAATTAGGGAACCACATTGGTATGGAAGAAGAAGAGTTCTGCTTCACATTCCTGGGAAGTGGACATCCCCAGACTAATGGGGATGCGGACACTCCTGCACATTGGTAAGGCGAAATCCCCACTTGGGCTGTCGTTGGCATGGACGAAAATCTCTGTAGAGCTCCAATGTAAGACATTGAGGGGTATAAAAGTGGTTGATAAGAGAGGGAAAATAGTTGTTGCGAACCTTCCCCCAGGGCAGAAGCGTTCGTTTGAACAGGTGATCCTTCAATTTTGAATCTGGTTAGGGTTGGATCACTTAAGTACATGGTAGATCTTTTGTTTAAATAAATGTGCTTCTCTTCACATGACTGTGAAGTGGTGGAAGAGTTGCTGCCCATGATACTGTCAATGGTGAAGGAACTTTTTTTAAGCCTAGTAGCAGCAGAGCTAAATATCTGATTGGGAACCTTCATGAATTGAAGCTCAGTTTGAGGACAAATATGACCATTTCTACCAAGTACGTCTGGAGAGTCATCAAATGGCTCTCTATTTAAAATATCCATCTCCATTTTTTTACCTGGAGTCACGATTGCATCCTTTCCACTGCACTTTCTTTCTCCTGCTAGTTCTTCTGAGCTCCGGTCTTCATCCAAATATGTTTCCAACGGTGTAGGTTCTTTTGTTTCGGTACGTGATTGAGACCTCTTCAGTTTTCCTCTGTCGGCTAACGCCATGTTCTTTTTCACTGAACCAGTGTTAAGTTTATAAGGTGCTCTGGTTCTTCTTTCTCCTTCGGAAATTTCCGTTTTCAAACATTTCCTCAGAACTGGAGTTAAGAGTCCAGTAATTTCCCTTTCCAGGTTTGCCCTTTTCTCTCGGGACTTTGACGAAACAGTCGTTAAGACTCAGGTTATGTCTGATGCTGTTCTGCCATCCTTGTTTGTTGTCATGATAGAAGGGAAACCTGTCTATAATGAAATTGTAGATTCCATTAAGCGTGATCTTCTGTTCTGGTGCATTCTTTATAGCCATTGCTATCAACGCAATATAAGAATAGGGCGGCTTCTGCGGTGGTGGATCGAGGCGACTTTCGGAACCAGCACTCGGGACGGGTCGGTTTACAGGGGTGTACGAAGAAACACCGAGGACACCGGAGCTGTTGCCCGGGATTGTCCTACCGGATGAATAAAGTATCGAAGACGAGTAGAGGATAGATAAAGGATCTCCGAAAGTAGGATAATAATTATTTGCTGTCGACATAATGTGTCAGGATCAGACAGAGATTGAAAACCCTGATTATTATCGAAGGAATTATTAGTTTTTACGCCTTTCACATCATAAACCTTTATCACAGTTATTTATGTCTTACAAAAGGCCGACGCGAGATACTCCATATAAAGTCACTACCGAACGAGTGGCTTAGATCACAACTGTCCCAGTTACAGTACTCGAACCGTTATCAGTTGATTCTATCACTTAGGTGAGATGCAGCACCTACCAGGCGCTGCCAGACACAAGAGTTTGTGGTGCGTGAACGTTACTGCGTATCACGTTATCAGAAATGGAATGCGAAGACACGAAGTTTATATATATCTCCACTACGGTGTGAGAAACGAACAAGTGCACGGGTCTAACAAATTTGCTTGTCTAAACGGTTGAAGCCGTTGACTGTGAAATTACTATCCCTTCTGCGCCGGGTGTCATCAGAGAAGAGGTTAGAGAGGGGGGGATAAGTCCTCAGGTATTTTCTGATTCAACAATAGCCTGGGTAAAATAAACTCAAACAGCGCTCGGTTTTCGCGACGATTCCGCGTTTCCTTCTCACAAGCGATTTGTTACAAAACATCCTACCGCAGCCTGCTGATTAGGTTCTCCCGATCAGCTGCGGTTGGACAAACACTCGAGGAACGTAAGCAGCCGAGAGTCGTCTAGCCAACTTCTCCCGCGACTCAAAAATTTAGCTCGCATGACTAACGAGATCTTACATCCCTGTAGCTTTCTAGATTCCCCGACCGCCCCTCGATCATCTCGTAATAGGTAAACAGAGAACCCTAAACTTTGTTTAATGTAGGATATGTTTGTTATTTCTGTGGGCCAAATTTGACTTCATGATGAGTGTATAAGGCAACATAGAACAAACATCTTGTCAAGAAGGTGTATTGTCCGTGTGGCCCACACACACATACACACATCACTTTAACATAGCTGTCGCTATGACAACCAACGGCTGTGTCCAATCACTAGACAGTTAGTACTTGGTCCTATTTATAAACCACTAGCAACTTATTATATCAGCCCACCCAAGAGGGGGGTTCAAGCTTATTTATTTATTTGTTTTGTTTTTTTCGTACTTTTTTTTTTCGAGTACAGCTGTTGAAAGGGGAGAATCTGACCACCCTCTTAGTACCGGACATGAGTCTGATTTACCACACCTCTTTCTGCTTCATAAAACGTCAACAACAACAAAATAAAATAGTAGTCCTATCCTCCAACTTGAGCATCGCAGCTCGCCACCCTTCCATATCTTAGTTGAACAGACAAAGCAATATAAACTAACAAGAAATATGATGCACTATTAATATATCTAGTCAATGGTTAGAACATAACATATCCTGGAACCTTGGAAGTGTTGGAAAATAGCAACAAAAACATGGTCAACTGTTACCCAAATAAATGTCATAATGAAACGTCAACGATATGTTGACAGGCAGCAGGTATTTAAAAGGGTAAGATGGCGCTGATCCATCTTCTTGTGAAACCTGAAGATATTGTGGTTCTTGTATCTTACGTACTGCAATCTGCTTTAAGTAACTGTAACATTTATCTTCATGTAAGGAAGATATTGAGAGATGATAAAATCGTGTTTATCATGCGTAATTATATAGTTAAACAAATACAAAATACTTTGTTTTCCAAGTATCACTTCATAAGGAAGTTTGAGAGTGGATTGATTATTATTATTGAATTTAATTATTGTTTCTGTAATGTGTTTTAGGCTTAGAAGTATGTCCAAGTAGCTTTAATGGATTCGTAGAATATATATGGAAAACACAGGTGTATGTTTTCTTCCATCAAAATGGTTCAAGTAACGGGCTTTATGTTTGTTATTTTAAAAGTTAAACAAGCCTAAACATATTAAACTGTTGCTCATACATTGCGATTGCATGATAGTGTGTTTGTTTT
>NC_134837.1:273128321-273207695 GCF_004210375.1 Tachypleus tridentatus
AATATGAGGATAAATCCTACAACTGTTTAGCAAAGATTAATTCAAGAATTAATTGTGTTGATTAGATGCATTCTGTCTTGGTTGTCATTTCAAAGTAAGGAGAGCTAGTGCAGATAGCCACTGACTAGCTTTGTAGAAAATTCAACAAATAAAACATGCACAAGTGAGCATGCCAGAAATTTGAGAAATATTTGAAGAGACTATAATCAATACGTTATTCTAAAAATAGGAAGATACCTTAGTAAAAAAAATCGGCCACTGGCTGAAAACTAAAGATGTAGAAGTATGCCAATATTTTGTTTTCATGAATTCATACAGGTTCAGACTTTCTGGGAATTTTTCAACAGAATGGATGCAATGGCTAAATCTCCTATGTTGTCAGGTAGATAGATAATCATTTTGGTATTCCATAATAACCTTTAACCTTTACTTTCTAATGAAGCAGAAGTAACTGCTGTAATATTTAAAGATTATTTCAGTATGTTATACAAATGTTTGCATGAAGTATTTTGTGTTGTTTAGTTATTACTATATATATAAAAAACAATTACTAAAACTTTTGCTTGTCTTTGTTCCAGAATCTTACGAACATTAATCTACATGATGTACCTCATTCACCTGAATGCCTGTGGTTATTATGCCATGTCTGTGTGGGAGGGAATTGGTTCCAATGATTGGGTGTTTCAAGGGGAAGGAAATGCGTACGTAACCAACAGCATGTTGATAGAACTAACTTCTTAAAATTAAACATTATGATATTTAAATGGTTTGAGAATAGTCTAATGCATGATTTTTGTTTTTTTTTTTACTTTAAAATTATATAAGAATGATAATTTTGTAGAGCGTAAGGTGATGATGAATTACTGAATAATTTACGAGAAGAAGATAAAATATTTATAAAATGGACGTAAGCATGCTGCTTTCATTTACCATTACAACTTTCAAGTTTTACAGTACTTCAAGTTGAGAGAATATTTGAGGAAAGAAAATATATGAGAAAAGAATTTATAAAAAATCTAGAATAAATAAACATGTTTTAGAACTGCAATTATAAGAGTGAAAGACTTTTTATTCTGTTCTGTTCTGGAGTACTAGTACTTTATTTGGGTTTTTCTATTCTGTAAATTTATTGCAGCATTAGAGAAATTCAAAGAATGTAATTGCATGAGGCCTAAGTTGATAGGCCCATCATAACAAATAATAACATGTTCCACTAAGGGACATGGAATAAGACTTTCCAGGGGAACTCACTAATGCTGTACATTTTTGGTGTTCAGTGTTTTACAGATATATTCCAACTTTTCAGGAAAAAAAAGTTGCACTGACATAAAAAAGTCTGGGAATCTTGTATTTATTAATTATCAAACTATATATGTTACAGTTATTGTGGTACCATTAAAGAAAGAAAAAAAGCCTTAGAATGTATTGAACTAATTAGGATATTATCAACTACTGCAAAAATATAACTTCATGTTTCCAGGTATATCCGTTGCATGTATTTTGCTACCAAAACAGCGACATCTATTGGAAAAAATCCAAAACCTAAAAATGAATATGAATACATCTTTATGACAGTCAGTTGGCTTACTGGTGTTTTTATATTTGCTTTCTTGATTGGTCAGGTAAATTTTTATACTTTATAGTATTTTTAAAGTTTAGTGTCCAGTCACTGTCAAAAATATATTTCTATTGAGTCAGGCAGGGAAATTTTTTGTTTCACTTATTTATATAGACAGACCAATTTCAGATGTGTTATTCTTAGTAGATTGGACACAGTTTCTAGGAAAAGAATGGTTTCAGTTGGTCCAATACAAATTCATAACATGTTAACATGATCTTCTGCATTCAAATAATTTTGCTAATTGAATAAAAAAGCTGAGAAGAATATTGTTTATTTGACACAATATTGTGAGGGTGTGTGAAAAATATTGTTAATTTCAGACATTATTAGAAGAGAAATTGTGAAAATGTTTTAAGTTTAAGGTATTTTAAGGAGTGTGTGAAAAAGTTTGAAACTGTCTAGTCAGAACAATGGACTTGGACTCTAGTTTTTAAATAAGTTTCATGTATTTGACTAAATCTTTTAGGGAAGTTTTGTGTATGTAAAATCCAGGAAGTATTTTTGTATGGTTCCAGATTCGGGATATTGTTGCCACAGCCACACAGAACACCACTCAGTATCATCAGGTGATGGATCAAATGGTTCGATACATGAGACACTTAAACCTACCTGAGAACCTTCAGTACAGGGTTAGACTGTGGTTAAATCACACATGGGAACAACAGAAAACATTGCGTAAGCTACTGTGTAATATCTTTTGCCATATAATATTGGTGTAATAGTTTTAACTCTTTATTAATTCATCTCTTATTTCCCACCCTAAATATTTTTCATGGTTTTAAAATTCTGAAGTTTTGGTGGTTAATCATTAGGAAAATGGATTTTGCTTTAATATTTGTGTTTCTTCTTTTAACTTGTAGATGTATAAATCATAAATGTGAGCTATATAATTTAATTTATCACTATCTTTATTCCAAGATATTTAAATTGCATAAATATTTAAAATAGGTTTTCCAAGAATACTTTTGCTGATTTGATATTTCTTCCAACTGTATAAAATTAATATAAATTATGGTTTTGATACTTTATTAATATAGATATTTGCTGAAGAGAAATTTAACATTAGTAAAAACTAAAATATTTGTAATATCTTTTCAGGCACCAAGTATTAATATTTTTGCTGTTTAAGGTCATAAAAACTATTTCTCTCATCAGAAACAAACTGGTCATCAAGCCTGATTTTGAACATGAAAATGACACTGTTTTTTTTTATCTCTGCAATAAACATTATGAGTTCAATTATTTTATAATATTATCTATGTAAAGAATGTGTGTGTGTTTTTTTTATAGCAAAGCCACAAAGGGCTATCTGCTCAGCCTACCGAAGGAGAATCGAACCCCTGATTTTAGCGTTGTAAATCCGGAGACATATCGCTGTACTAGCGGGGGGCCTATGTAAAGAAAGGCATGTATGCAAATTATTGGGGCAAGTATGCTTGTGTGTGCATGTTTGTGTACATATTAAGAATTGCATGAACTTTTGTCCATTTCAGATGAAAGCAAAATTTTGGATTCTTTACCCATGAAGATGAAAACAGATGTGGCTATCAATGTCCATTACAATACTTTAGTTAAGGTTCAACTTTTTAAGGTAAGCAAGTTAATGTTTTTTAACAAAACCACTATTTTTCTTCCTCAAATGTTTTGAGGAAATATTATATGTTTTTTTTATATACAGTTTTACATCACACAAACACCACCTGGGGTTAATCTTCAATTTACTGGTGTGCCCACACAAACTCTGAAGTGTACGGGAGCCCATGTCAAATAGAGGTGCACAGAATTATAGAAATCAGATATGAAGGAGTCCATGTGGGTTATTCAAACCATTTGCTCTTCAGTGCTTCAAAGCTGTATTTTTCACACATGATATACTTAAAATGTATTAAATTTTGTGTGTGTGTTGAAGTAATTATGGAACCACACACAGGAATCACAAACAAGTAATAGCAACTAGATTATGAATTAATTAATGGTACAAGACTTTATCACAGAAAATACAAAAGCAATTTTAATGAAAAAAGACCTTTGCTTTACTTAGTATTAAACATTTTTATTCATGGTCTCATACAGTTGTTCATGAAACATTGTACTAAAAGCCCTATATTTTGTCCCACACAATTTATTCAAGTTGTTTCAACACCTTTTGACTTTCTCAGTTTTTGTATAGAAACTTCTGCATCCTTAAGAATGTTCACATTGGAGGATTGTGCAGGCTAAGCCATAGTTGTGGGTGTTTTGCAATTATGACAGATAAGAACTTGCCTATACTTTCCAGCTGTCAGGGTGTTATCAATTTAGTATAGATCGCCAATATTGTTGATCAAGTCCCTAACTTGTACCAGCACCTCATCAAGCTTCACTTTAGATGGTTTATGTGGACTACATTACGGTTCAACTGTTTGGCTGAGGCAGAATAGTCATTGTTCGTTGACAATTTAACCTTGGATTCACCCATAAGGAACACCCACCTCCAGGCATGTGACCCATTTCAACATCTGTGCTTTGTTATTTCGACAACAGCAGTTTTTGAGAAGCTACACGTCTACAGGGACTACTTTGTGCTAATGAGTGCCTAACTGTTCTGGAGGTTATATTCACACCAGTATTTACTGCATCATTGTTGGCAAGATTTTTACCAAACATGCCATGAAATATTTACCATTACATTTGGAATCTTGGTTTTCTACCTTGATTGTTTCATTCTGTGCTCTTTAGAGTTTTGCATACAGTTACTGAAATATGGCATTCTTGCTACAATGTTTTATATGGAATATACCTTGATCAGCAGAAACATTAAATTTCTACATTCTTTTCTTTCAAGTGATATTTCAATCTCAGGTCATAAATGTTACTACTGAGCATACTATTACTGACTGTACTATTGTACGCTTTAAACTGGTGTGGCATTGTTTGATTAATTGGATGATATTCAATCACTGTATAAACTATCCATAGGTAATTGGACTCTTTTCACACATTCCCATATTTTTTACCTTTTACACCCTTTTTTCCCATATTTCCAATAATATTTCAATATTGTAAAAAAATAAATAAATATATTATTTACTTATTTATTTTGTTGTTGGTTTTAGGAATTTTTTGAGATGGATATTTTAAAGTTTTTCAATGTTGAACTGTATAATTACAATTAATTTATCTTTACCCATTTGAATGGCTCCCTCTGTGACCAACTAAAAATAAAAAAAGGAGATTCTAAGTTATTCCATGTGTTTGCAATTTCTAAAGGTTTTTACTTGACAAATATTATATTGCATTTTTTCTGTATAATTATACTGTAATATATTTGTAAAGTCTATGCCTTGTAAAGCATGTAATTAAACCACAATTAAGAAAGTCTTCGATGCTTTTTGAAGGTTGATTTTCCTTCTTCATAAATAAGCTCTATTGAGGAAGTAGGATGTTCCTTCATCAGGAAAAAGTCTGGGAACAAAGGTTGATCGCCCTTCATGAGAAGTAACTTTGAGGAACGAAAGCTATAAGTTCTTTTAATCATGATTAAAACCTGAGATTTTCTACATGTACAGAGTTAAAAGTGGAATAATGTTATCTTAATTAACAACTTGAAGACTGTTTGATTTGCTTGAAGCTTTATGGAAGTATTTTAATGTAATGTTGCATGTCGTGAAACAAACCATATGATCAAAGAAACATTTTCTTTGTTAATAAAGGTAGGATAAACTTCATATTTAAGAAATCTGACTGACATTAATACAAGAAATATTATGCATATTGAGCTTAAGTTGAGTAAAAATTGTAATTTTCTGTTTAAAAATGACCAAACAAGAAGTTACATTTTTCATTGGTAGCTGTTACAATTAATTATAAGAACTAATTTCAGTACCTCTGTTAAATAAAAACATTTACAAATAATGTTTTGTGAAACTTGTACTTATTTAAAACAATTCATTGATGATTTGCTTGTGTCATTCATGTTAGTCCTAAAGTTACTCACAGTAGGAACTTTAAACATGTTGAACTATAGTACATTTCTGTAGTTTTGTTTTTGATTTTTGTAAGTTGTTTTCCGACAGGACTGTGATAAAGCTCTTTTGAGAGACCTAGTTTTGAAATTACAACCAGTTTTATTTCTTCCAGGAGACAACATTTGTAGAAAGGTAAGAAATTATGCTGTGACTTCATAGTTAACTTCCTGCATAAATAATGATTTTATGTACTTCACACAAATTGTGAAAATAGCCAAATACCAGTTTTCTTTTTTCACTTATTGGGTAAATTTTATCTCACAAAAGAGGTCTAAAATTATCAAAACATATCATTCAGAAAATACAATTATTACAAGTTTTAAAATATTCACAGTTTAATATTCCTTCTGTAATGTTTGTAGATAATTTTATTAATTCAAGATTTGTTTATTAACTTTGGTAATCATTCTACAAAGGTATATTTATTATTGTCAGTATATATTTACTGATATTGTTTCATATATACATCTGCATGTGCAAATATATCAGAATGTATGTAATCCTAGATGATGTTTCTTGGTGCCATTAAACACCAAAATACCACAGAAAGATTAGAAAAGATAACATTGGTTAAATAATGTCATAGAAGCACATTTGCAGGTTAACTCACACATAGCAGACAATAACACGCAACTAATGAGAACAGATTACATGAAAATAATTAGTTGTAGTAATGAAAACATGATATCAAACTAACTCCCTGTAGTAATGAGAACAGGTGACCAAGAACTAACTCCATGAAGTATTGAGAACAGGTGACATAGAACTAACTCCCTTTAGTAATGAAAACAGGTGACACAGAATTAACTCCCTATAATAATGAGAAAAGATGACATAGAACAACTAAGAGTCCCTGTAGTAAGAAGAACAGATGACACAGAACTACTAAGAGTCCCTGTAGCAATGAGAAGAGATGATATAGAACTACTAAGAGTCCCTATAGTAATGAGAAGAAATGACATAGAACTACTAAGAGTCCTTGTAGTAATGAGAAGAAATGACATAGAACTACTAAGAGTCCTTGTAGTAATGAGAAGAGATGACATAGAACTACTAAGAGTCCCTGTAGTAATAAGAAGTGATGACATAGAACTACTAAGAGTCCCTATAGTAATGAAAACAGGTGACACAGAATTAACTCCCTATAATAATGAGAAAAGATGACATAGAACAACTAAGAGTCCCTGTAGTAAGAAGAACAGATGACATAGAACTACTAAGAGTCCCTGTGGTAATGAGAACAGGTGACATAGAACTAACTCCCTTTAGTAATTAGAACAGATGACATAGAACTAGTAAGAGTCCTTGTCGTAATCAGAACAAGTGACTTAGAACTACTAAGAGTCCTTGTCGTAATCAGAACAAGTGACTTAGAACTACTAAGAGTCCCTGTAGTAATGAGAACAGATGACATAGAACTACTAAGAGTCCCTGTGGTAATGAGAACAGGTGACATAGAACTAACTCCCTGTAGTAATGAAAACAGGTGACATAGAACAAACTCCCTGTAGTAATGAGAACAGGTGACATAGAACTAACTCCTTTAGTAATGAAAACAGGTGACATAGAACTAACTCCCTGCAGTAAAGAGAAAAGGTGACATAGAACTAACTTCCTTTAGTAATTAGAACAGGTCACATAGAACTACTAAGAGTCCCTGTAGTAATAAGAACAGATGACATAGAACTATTAAGAGTCCCTGTGGTAATGAGAAAAGATGACATAGAAGTTTAAGAGTCCCTCTGGTAATGAAAACAGGTGACATAGAATTACTAAGAGTGGCTGTAGTAATTAGAACAGATGACATAGAATTACTAAGAGTCCCTGTGGAAATGAGAACTTCTAAGAATTTCTGTGGTAATGAGAATGGCTGGTATAGAATGGACACCCAGTTTATATGAGTATGGCTGTTAGAGAATTCAAATACATAGATGTGATGATAACTGATATAATAGAAAGTGAAGAGTTATATGGAACTATACTGTTATAGATATCAGTCTTGTACTATAAAAGTGAAACAGTATGAAGGTGTGCTTGGAAAGAAAAAGTATTGGAATCTTGTTTGTTATGTAAACCATTATATTAAACAGTCAACAAATTTAAATTTGTATCAATGGTATGCTTCGTGGTACTGGTTTGTCAAAGTGCAAATTGCGTGACCTGTTACAGAGTTACAATTGAAATTTTATTGAAGTACACTACTATTCACATATTTCAGTAAACTCGTAATGCAACAACTTTTATTGTTATCTAAACTTGAAATTTCCCTTGCTGCAAGTTATTGCATTTTGCAGAGTAGTAAACAACTTCCATGAAACAAAGTCCAACAGTAAAATTAAAACAAAAGAGATTCAGTTGAAATAATAAAAATATTTAAATTGAAAATCTGGCAACAAATTATCAATTTAAAGAATAATGTTTATATTCAAATCACTTCAGATTTCTCATCTTTTACTGCACAACTGATAAATTCACTGCAGTTGGTGTTAGTGTAGAAAAAGTAACAGATAAAAGTCCTTCTAAAAAGAATCTGATATTCATTTTGGAAGTTCTAGAGGATAATTCCAAGGAAACAGGAAACTGTAAGATGAAAAGAACTATTTTTATTCTTTTCACAAAAATCACCTTTTATTTGCAAGAATTATGTTACTTACATTTGTGATATACGTTTTTGTATCACTAGTATACCAAGAATCTTTGTACCATACAATATAAGTATACCAATAAGTAAAGAAAATCATTTTTCACATTTTTTTCATTTTAAAGTTGATTGTTGTGTTACAAAATACATTTTTCTGTATTGTTTGGATGGTACAAAATAATCGTGTATAAATATGTTGTTTATCAGGGAGAATTAGGAAAAGAAATGTACATTGTGAACAAGGGGCTGGTACAGGTGATGGGAGGAGAGAAAGGAGATGTAGTCTTGGCTACTTTATCGGAGGGCAGCGTTTTCGGTGAAATCAGGCAAGAGTCTAAAACTATGTTTATTAATTCTTATGCCTAGTTAAGAACACTAAGTAGTATTAATCGATTTTAAGCTAATATATGCAGCATGGCTATAATTAAATAAATACCCTTGAAAATGAAAACTTACTATTTCCATAATGTTATGTAGAGATTAACATAAAAATACAGATATTGCTTGGTTAAAACAACAGAATATACACTAAAATAAAAGGATCCAAGGAATTAACCATATTTCCGTGAGGTTTCATAACTGGATGCTAGGAAGACGAAGTTGGCAAGGAATTACAGGTCACTTGCCAATACCATTGTCTACAGTTTGTTTGTGTTTGGATCAAAGCCACACTGAGCTATCTGCTGTTGGTATTTAGCATTGTAAACATGTAGAGTTGCTTCTGTACCATTGGGGTTCTTGACCACAGTGAATGGGATAATAACGTTGTACCAATCACACTGGGTTAATAAGAGTTTCTCAACTACATGGGCATAAAAAACCAAGAGAACAGATTCTTTGTACTGTGTGAAGAACAATCCACATCAAACACCCAGTACTGTTGCAGGACAGGTGCAAGTGTATTTCAGTACTATCAGAAGTTATCTTTGTAGCAGGGACTACAGTGAAAAATTGGATAAACAAATGCCACTCTGGGCAACACTTATGTCCACAGCAGTGAAATCTCATGTGTTATCACACATGCCTAATTTTGGACAGAAATGTTTTTCTAAATAACCAAAATTTGCACAACAGTAGGTGTATGTAGTTGGTTTAGCAACTGTGCTCCCAAGAACTTTCACTGAACTATCTGTAAACAATACTAGAACACAAACATTTCTGTTCTAGTGTAAGTTGCTGGATAGTGTGAATGTGGAATATTACCAGTGTCCCAGAGCTAGGCCTGTCACAAGATATGAAACTGACTGAACATATTTGGTCCAATCTTCATTGTTTCCTCCAAAAGCATCTGAAACAACTAATTTCCAGAGATACCCTCATCCAAGTTCTTCACACAGAATAGGACAATCACACGTGCCCAGATTTAAGATCTTGTAAGTACAATGTGTAACTGTATTCCTACTTTTAAATATTGCAATAGGTATACCTACTATTATGATACTAGTAATCATATGCCCTTTCTTTCACACTTGCTTATTCGAAAAATGGTGTTCTTTTTAAAATTGAGATCTATTTACTTCAGTGGTGATGCCAAGGGGAGGCTTGGGGGGCTTGAGCCCCACAAAAAATGAGCCAGTCCCCCCTTAGCCTCCAAATATCGTTACCTACATATATTCATAAAATATGGAAAACACAATTGTTGTTGTTACTTAACAATTAACATCAAAGAGACATAGATCTGTAGAACTCAACATCTTCATTAAGACGGAAGTATGTGTCATATGTCCCATAACAACGTACTGAAAGCACAGAAACTCGTGCGTTGTATTGCCATTCTATCTTGAACTTTGACGAAGATTAGACAACCACGTTGATTTCAAGTTACAACAGATCATCATGGATTTTACTTGATAAACCAAAGGTTTCACAGGTATTTACCCATTAATTTCATTTATCTTTTATTGAAAAGTAAAACATAGCATGCATGTATAAGTGTATTGTGTATAGGTCAAAACTATGAAGCATTTAGCCAGTGTCGTGTCCTCTGTGAGATCATTTTGCATTATGTATCAGCCATCCACAATTGTACTGATGATTGTGGCATACACTTAAAATTATGACTTACAATCCAATTAATGTTATACTTATGATCAGATAATAACCTAACATGTTAACTGACCAAATAATATTTCTAAACAATTCTAGAATGAATTTTGAAATTGTCATTGGGCTGTCATCTCTGGTCTCTCAGAAATGAGAACTGAAGCAGCATGGAAAGACTTGGAAGAGTCTGCTGAGGATATATGTAAGAAAGTGGGAATACGCACTGAGACGGTGCATCAAAGTGGACAGCGATCTGCCCCCAGACACCTGGACAAATTCATAATCACATCTAATACTGGCCAAAGAAATGAATCAACACCAGATACCAGAAGACACACCTTCTATGCCATCATAGACAGGATGCTCAACGAGCTGAATAGAAGATTCTCCTCTGTTGCCTGCAGTGTTCTGATGGGTGCAATTGCATTGAACCCCAAACACTCCACATTTCTGGACAAGCAAGCACTCTTAGGAATAGCAGCAAACTATGGTGTAGCAGAGGATGACCTCGCAGTGGAGGTCCACCAGTTGAACCAGCTAATTGCAGTTCAAAATAGCACACCTTTCTGAAATGTGCTTTGGTATTTACATTATCATAGTTTACCATCTATACTTCATATTGATGGCATTTTGGGAAGCCCCTCCACAGTTTACCTCAGCCCCTTCCCAACGAAAATATCCTGGCACCACCACTGATTTACTTATTAACAACCTGTGTGTATATCTTACACTTATAACAGCCTGTGTGTATATCTTACAATAATACTTATTAACAGCCTGTGTGTATATCTTACAATAATTACTCCCTTGCTAGCATTGATAGAAAATAATCCATTCATAAACTATAAAAGTTTATTGAATGTGTATATATTGTGATATGCTTCTTTGCTGGAGATGCCAATGTTCTATACCCTCTATTGATGTAGCTTTATAAAGACCATTCTTTTGTTCCAATTTATCATCAGGATAATTTTAGTTCTGATGAAGCTATTGTTTCATCTGGGAAAAATTTCAGCCTGAAGTGTAAACATTAATTATTCTTCATATACACTTAAGCAATGGGTCTTTGTTGTGAAACATATTTATTATCTATTTTATACAAGTAATGGGTCTTTCTCAAGTACTTATAAAACATTTCTGGCTTAATCAATGATGTTATAAATTTGTGAATGATATTAACTTTTGATAGCCATTATCAAGCAGGTGGCAAAACTGCCTGTGTAGGGATGGTTTGGATTGTTCAAGAAAGTGATTTTTAAATATATTCTCAACAGGTCATTGGAACTTTACAATACTATACAGTGTTACCTTTTATAACGATACCTTTGTAATGACTGAGTCACAAGTTCTGGTGATGTGTTTCAATATTATAGTAAATAATTTTAATTTATTGTTCTTCTTTTATATTACATGATAACTGAGTGACCAAAACAGTGATGTTAACTAGTTTCACTAAAGTGACTTAGTTTCAAGTAAAGTATATGCTTTTATAAGTACTATTCACTAGTTGTAATCTTTTTTAAAAAATCATATTTCTAGTATAAACGATGTTATCATCACCCCTTGAAAATGGCTTTCTTAGATAATTATTTGGCATTTCTTTAAAGAGCTTATGTCCTGACAAAACAGGAATTACCAGCTGATAATAGATGAACAATAAATATTACAGTTGAAACCTCATTGTATTTAGAACTTGGTTATAAACATAGTATTTGTATGTTTGTTAAAATACTGTATTAAGAACAAGCAAATAAGTAAAGAAAAGCTTTTCACAACAGGAAGTGAATGTAGAAATGACTAATATCAAGATAGCAAAGATGGCATTTACATCATTACTATATAACAGCGCAGGCACTCAATGTAGTTGCATTAACAGAGAGAAATAGGATAAACCCGGCTGTGGCTGATTATAAATATTTATTGCTATATGTTACTTCCTGCTGGTATTATTATGCAGAGATAATGTACATGTAATATCCCTATCGTCTTGTTTGCATAGTTTTTAATGTGATATTAGTCAACCCTAGATTTACCTCCTTTTTTTGAAAAGCTTTTTCTTTACTTGTAAATTGTAGAAATAAGTGACTCCAAAAGTTAATTAACCATGCATTTATATACATTTAATCATTCTACTGTGTTGTAGCCTTTTAGGTATTCCAGGATGTAATCGGAGAACAGCAGATGTGCGCTCTAAGGGTTTTTCCAATTTGTTTGTTCTGGGAAAGGCAGATTTGTGGGATGCTTTAGAACACTATCCAGATGCCCAAGCTATATTGAAGAAGAAAGCCCAGTAAGAACTAATATATATTTTTATTTATAAAGCTTATAGTGTTATATTGTTAAAAAATATTTTAACATTTGTTAATAACATAAACCATATTATATCTATGGCTATTATAAAGTGTGAAGTAATTCATTCAAAAGTTTTCTTACAGGACATTAATTAAACAGAATGAAGACAGAGAGAAATCAGCTAGTGGCAGCAGGAAGAAGATAGAAGCAGAAACAATTATCAGGGATTCCTCTCGTACACCCACACCTCGTCTCTTGAAAACTGTTCTAGAGGTAAAACATCCAATACCTCGACTTAGTTATCTCTTTATATTACAGGTCTTAATAGTAGAGAGCAAACAACACAAATTGCTGTATACAATAACAAATGTTCAATACAGAAGACTAAGTTTATACCATATTTCATCCCACTCCAGGCTTGTATCATATGTTCATCTATTTTTACATTGGTTCTAAAATGAAAGTCCTTTTATGTTTCACATCTACTTTAAATGAAACAAAAACACAATAGGTAAAACAAATACCTGTTTATGGTGAACAACAGTCGATTTTAATTGTTGAAATATAAAATTATGAAACAGAAAAATTACTCTCATAAACACCAAAAATACTGAACTGCTTTAGATAATGATGAATTCTGGTGGGCTTTAAATTAATGAATTACAAGTACAGGGTAACCCAAAACATTACTCGTTTACCAACAGCTTCATTCAACAGGAGTTGAAGTTTAAAGATGAACAACAGAATGATAGCAGCAATAACAAACAATTGAGATGTGTACAGCAATAAACATTTAATCATTTCATATTCCATCTTGAATAAGATATGTTAAACATGATAAATTATTAGGTACAACAATTTATAAATTTAAACATTTTATGAAATTAATTAAAATACAGAATAAAAGAATAAAGTGAATTAAAAAATAAAGAATACGATAATAAAACAATGTTGTCCAAGTGTTCAGAACAGACTAACTGTAGAAGTTGCATTATTATTTAAAGGTGGGAGTTCGTTTATATCGGATAAACCTTCTTTAATTAAAAGTAACTGAAGGCTGTAAATAGCATTTTTTTATTTTTATTTTCTATCACAAAACAAGAACCAAGGAATCTTAGCTACAGAAGTTATTTTTGGAAAGTTTCTCAGTCTTATATTTTTAGTCTTATCAGAAATTTTTATTGGAAGACACAAAAAGAAAACATAATCAATAACTTACTCCAGGTGTTACAGCATTTTTACCTCTCTTCACTGTCACTTCGAAATCGAGTATGACCAAAAGTCAAACTTTATAAATTGTGGTTTTGATACCACAGAAACAGGTCATATGATGTACAAGATTTCATTGGTGTGACAGAGGCACCATTTGTAGTCCAAAGATTCGTACACAGTCTTAACAGAATGAGGAGAAATATTTCCACGTAAGACATAAATCACAGAAAAGGACTTGCTGAGTTTTGATATGAGAATGATTGTATTCTGAACTTATTGTAAGTCCTTCACCTTTCTAATGTTGTAGTTTTTCTCTCCAGTGGAAAAAAAATAAAAAAATGACCATCACAAGAATGAGTGAAATATAAATTGACCATCACAAGAATGAGTGAAATACAAAAGTAATTTCTCATATGCTGTTTTCATTGTGCTTGTACTTAATATCAGTACAATTACTGACTCCTACTTTTCATTACCGATTCATTGTGGTTTTCAAATAAACTTTGATGAGCTCATCCACAGATGATACATTAAAATCTAGCTTTTTGAATGTTATGATAAACTGAAGCAAGAAAGATCCTATTAAACCATTTTTCCATACTTTCTCAAAACATAATAATAAAGAGTAACAATTTGATTTGTAAAATCTTTTACCATGGTTGCTTGTAACTTAACTTTAAGAGATACTGGTAAGTTTCAAAGATAATAAGGAACAATTTGTAATGTCTTATGAATAAGTGAGGATACAGTTTTTATATTCTAGTGTGTACTGATATAATCACATTTTTAATAAGCAGTCTATGGATATCAGGTGAGTTAAAGCTAATAATATTCAGAAGAAAAATTCTAAATCGATCTAAACATGATCATTTTAGAAATAAATTTATATTATTTATAATTTGTTGACAATATTTGCAGAAAGAGTTGGTAGCAATTGAAATTTGTATTTTGCTCTTAATTATTTTTATTATTATTAAAAAGTTGTTTATCTGGGTTTAGTAACCACGTACTCTGCGATGTGTCTTCTGAATAATACATTAGTCTCAGAGTACGTATTGCTTGCTTACTTATGTCAATTCCTGTTGTGCATCTATCCAGGTGGTTCCCCCAGATTCCATGTGTGCTCAGCTGTTTAGAAAGAAAGGGTCTTCTGCCCCAGTACTAACTGGAGAAAGAAGTCAAAATAATTTAGTCCCCTCTCCCCGGCTTCGGGCAAGCAGCGTGAGTGGAGCTGTCGTGGAAGGAGTTTGTTATTCATCCTTGAACACAAAACAGAATGAATTTCTTTACTTTGAAAAGCCATTATTATATCAAAAAGAAGATAAAGTATCTTCTGAGAACTTTCTGAACAAGACATCAGAAAATAGTGCAACTGAAGCAACTAAGGAAGTAGTACCAACACTTCCTCACAAATCACCTACTCCATCACAAGTGATGAAACACTTAGAAACTGAAGCAACTAAGGAAGTGGTACCAACACTTCCTCACAAATCACCTACTCCATCACAAGTGATGAAACACTTAGAAACTGAAGCAACTAAGGAAGTGGTACCAACACTTCCTCACAAATCACCTTCTCCATCACAAGTGATGAAACACTTAGAAACTGAAGCAACTAAGGAAGTGATACCAACACTTCCTCACAAATCACCTTCTCCATCACAAGTGATGAAAAACTTAGACACTGAAGAGAGAGTGATGTGTGAAAGACTGTGTTTCCATGAAAATCTAATAAAATCATCAGTTGTCTTATTGGATGAATTGCTTACAATGGGAGAATCACCTACGGGTTCTGATTTAAACAATGAACTTCCTCACATACCAACAGGTCGGTTGGAGGCAAACTCACATCTGAAGACTGAAGAAAAATTGGTGAGGGAAGAGGTGTGTTCCCATGGTAACTTTATAACATCCTCAGTCACACCAGTAGATGAACCACCTAATAACAGATGTAGCAGTTCTAATGCCACATCAGTTTCTGAGCAGTACAACGTACAAGAGGATGATTTTTGTTTTTCTCCAAGTAGCTTAAGTACAAACAGCTTTCTAAGCTATAATAATCTAGGTTTTATTCCACTGGATATTTCTTTGAGTCAGAGTTCAAGTTTTTCAAGTGACGAAACTGAGTGTTAAGCTGTGTCAAAGTTCAGGAAAGGTAAAATTGTATTTGTTTGTTAGATATTTGTGCTAGTCAATAGATTCTATTATTAAAATGATCTTATCAGAAGTATGGAAGGTCACAATTTCTCAGGATGTGCACAAAAGCCCTTGTACATGAAATATTGTTAGGTAATTTACAAAAACTATGTTGAAAGTTCAAAACTTAACTATAGCCGGCTGTTACCATTTAAGTAGAAATCTCAATTTGAAAAAAAAGTAAAGTGTTACGGTAAGGGCATCATCCCCCCCCCCTCCAAAAGTCTGATTATTTACACTCAACTGCATTAGCATATAAAGAGTTAACATTGAGTAAAAATAACCCTATATATATATATATATATGAATCTATAAACTGTAAATAATAGAATAAAACAAAAAAGGAAAGAAGAGTTTGATTACAGGCTCACTTAGCTGAAAACTACAGGCTCCTAAACTTCTATTAAAATAACTACCAAATTATTGTGGTCTAGTTAACTATCCTATGCATCTCCATATTCCTCTGTGGTAGTTAAAACACTGTATGCAGTTTAAATAGATAAATGCTTTTCAACATGTAGCGAAAAAAGCGCATTGAAAGAATATGGTCTGTTCATATAGGTAACTCCTGCTATTATTACCAAATACCAGTAATAATGGTAGTTCTGTATGATCTGATCTACCATAAATCAACTTGTTTTTAGGTATGTAGAGATGGAGATGTTAAAATTTCATAAACAACATTTTCCAACAGTAAGTGTGGTCTACGTTCATATTTACAATAAGGACTGTGTTTATTTGGTAATCTAGAACTAAGAATAAATTACTGTCTTAAGTGCATTAATATGTTCTACACTCAGTTAACTACAAAATATTTTTAATGAATAATGTCAAAAAATTAAGCACTGCTAACTGGCTGTTAAATTCTGCATGTTATTTTTATCTAAAAAATACCATGAGATTTGCTCTGATGTGTTAAATATTGTTATTAGTTACTTTTAAGAATAGCACTAACTAGAATGCACTAAATGAATCATAAGTGAGTAATGTAACAATTCAGACACAGTACTATCCAGTTGTGATTTATGGAAATAAATGGAACATTAGTTGGAAAAACACAAATGTGATAATGAGAAATGTTGCTGTTCTAAACTGAAAAGATAATTTTTTATTAAATTTCTGATTACTAATGGCATACTAGTTCATGTTCAGCTTGTGTGAAGAAGTGTAATATATATGAAAGACATTGAACTTATTGGTGTTTGATTTGCTGGACTGGTACTAGTATGAAGAACTTTGCTTTCTTTATTGTAGTTACACAGTTTCAACATTTTGAAAAATGTAACATTGAGAGCATATATATATATGTATTTAATACATCCCATTGCTGATTAAGATAATCCAAAAATGACAATGTGAAACTGCTTTTTAAAGATTAGGAAGATATTGTCAACATATCTCATAAATTGGAGGTTTGTACCAAGCTAGATAGTTCTCTTAATTTAGCCAAACTGGAAACTAGATTTTATCATAGTTCCATTAATCTGATTATTAAACAAACTTAACTCTGTGGTAGAAAAGTAACATGTGACATATTTACTTGTTCGTTTTATAAACAAGGTCACACGTTTTGTTAAGTGTAATGTGATGTCAAAACTTCCAGAAAAAAAACTGTCAAATGTAAAATCTTTCAGAAATAAAGCAAATTCAATATTATCCTTAACTGTGTAATAATTTGTTTTTTAAATCTTTGAGAAAAGAAAAATTTACTCTTTACCTTGTCATCGAACCTATTAAAAAAAAATAGTTACTCAACGTGGGTATAGATAAATGTTTTTATAATCGAATATGAAATATTTTCAATTATGTCTTACGAGTTTTATCATTTGCAAACATGGTATGTGGGTTGCAATTTTAAGGACCAAACAGTTAGGCAGCGAGTAAAGTGTATTGATCTTTACAATACTGTTTAAGTATTAGTTTTGTAAACATCTGTTTATCTGTTTGAAATACCAGGCTACAGTCTCACATGTCTGGTTTTGTTGTAAATCTGGCCATTGCAAACTCCTGTTTTGATATCTGTGGTCCCTCCTCGTTGTTACTTTTTCAAACATACTTTGATCACTCCAGATGTTTAACACTTTTATCATGTTTTAGAGTAAATATACATTTTTCTTTGTAAGTTCATGATTATACAAAAACACCAGAAAAATTTAAATCTTGTGACAGAATTGGGAAGTTAAAACTGAAAATGTGTGGGTATTTTATTATCAAATCATGAATTTCTAGCTACTGTGTTAAATTTATAACAAAACTTGTAGTCTGCTGTATATTCTACTGTGGTATTTAACCTTTGTGAGAAATAAATTCAACATCTGATATTTTTATGGACCTAAGAAATTCAATGAAAATAACATAAAACAGTAAGGCTACTGAATACTACAGCATGGAGGTTAGTGTCATAATTGTTGCAATAAAAAGAAAAACTAAAAAGTAGCTATGTATGCAGAGGTGTTTTGAACAAGTTTAAAAATGTGAAAAATTAACACATTCTGAAAAACATTAGTCCTAATATAGTGCTGAGTAAAGGGGAAGAAATAGATTATTACAATAAATTTTTATTTCATTTATTACATTTACTTTTCAAAGTTACTGTACACTACTGAGAGATAATTTTAACTGTACAACAAAATATCTTAATTCACTTTACTCTTGCTGCTTCTTCCTAACTTCTTGCTCCAACACGACTGGTTCACCAAGCAACCATGAAGTATTCTATTACAGAATTTTTTCATGTGGTAAAACAAAGATATTACATTAAACTTGAGAACCAACTGCACATAAACTGTCAGCTAATTTAAGGATATTACATACTATTTGACAAGAGAAAGCTTTAAAAAAAAAAACAAGTAACCAAAATCAATGTCTATAATAACAGCTTCTGGTAAATAAATGTTAAATTGTTTTCTACATTTGTATTCAATTTTGAAACTAAGAAATTATTGTTTTAATATAACCCTGAATTTGGAGTTGCAAAGTTAAAAACCAACAACTGCATGGCTAGATGGGTAAAAGCACTATGTAATGTTTTTGTGAATATTTGTAATAAAAAGTACCAATCAAACACCAAATAAGATTCTACTTTTAGCTCTAACTGAACTACAGTAGAAAGCATACACAAGGTACAGGGTAGTTCATTGAATAAAGGCTTAACTACTGTTAGGCCTAACTGAAGTGGACTTGTAGATTTGTGTCTGCATTAGAATTTTTGTCTTACTTTGAAATAAAAAATTCTCATACACCAGCTTTAATACATGAGGGTTGTTTACTTCCTGTTAAATTAGTTACCTGGAAATATAACAGGTGACAGTTTAGGCCTATGATTCTGTATGTTAAAGTAATGCTGCAATAAAGATACTAATGCCACTTGAAATGTTTTGTGAATCTCCATTATAAAAGAACTACAGCCACTGAAATAGTTTCATTACAAGAAATATTTATAGATATATAAATAACACATAAAATAACTTCATCTTTTAAAGAGAATATTAAAGGTAATGTTTTACCTGTTATTCTTTGCTGCATTTCATTCAAAACTACTTAATTATGAAAAGATAAATCAGAGGAAAGGCTGCTAGTCAACAACAACAACTCGTGGAATACTTTATTTGTGTAATGGAATTTAAATATCATTTTTGCAACAAACTGATGGCTCAAAAGTGCACAACATTTAATTTTTTTCTCTTTTGCAGTAATGGGTCACAAACCTCCATTACGACAATATCTAGGACTACACCTACAATTTGAGATACTTTTGGTTCTTATCTTGTGTTACTCATTTAGAAATAAATCTTAGGCTTACCAGTTTTCTTGCTCTGTCAGCTAATAAGTCAAATACAAAAGAGTTCAACTGCAAAAACAAAAATAAACATTAAGGTATAGTATTTGTTACATTGTATTCTTTTTCCAACAAAATTACCTCATAGATAAAGTAATATATAAGCATTGTAAGTTATATGTAAATGAAATTATTCTAAACAATTACCTTCATTAGTAAATATACCAATAACAGGTTCAGTAGATTTACTTTCCTTTATTTTTCTCTTTCAAAACTTCCCAGACAACAACCGGAAAAAAATCTAAAGTGAAGTTATTATATGTGATAGCCTATATAAATACTTGGATTATAAAAACAGCCTTGAATTTGTAAACAATACACACTTCTATGTCATCTGCCTGCATCCTTCTCTTCTACCACTTATGCTTTGCACATAACAGAATACAATTTTCCTGCTGTGGCTGTTTTTACCGTTTACAGAAACCGTATAATCTCTAATCGTATTTTTAATGAACTAAGTTTCTCAGATGTTTATAAGCCTTAATAATTTACACAACTCTATATTTGCAAATAATTGGTAGTTCATTATACAGCAGTAGGCATTATTCAGTATATTCTAAACACATACAGTAATGTACTCTGTAAAGAGTGAAAACCAAAGCAAATTAGTTATTGAAGGAAAAATAAAAGCATCTATTTTACAAAACTAAGTCTTCACCACACTTTCCCCTTCCTCCTCCTTCCAAAAAATAAATAAATGGTAGGGCAGAAACAAAACTTACTGGTAACTGTGACGGCAAGGCCACCCCCTGAAATCTATACAAAATACCTTCTTCTGTTGCTAAAGGATGAGCCTAAAGTTAGATAAAGAAGAAGATCCTTATCAAAGTGGAAATGAAGACAGCTAATATTTTCATCACAGTTCTGACACAATATATAGAACTCTTAATCACTTACAATTTGCAATTACAGGGTGAAACAAAACTAACTTAATTTGTTTTCTTCAAGAAATTTGTTATTTATGATGAAGTTTGAGTTCTTTTTTATTCTAGAATTTATTAAATTTAAATTTATTAAAACTAAATATTATAATTTTTGAGATTTTGTAAAAGGATTGGAAAACTTATGGACTTACAGCTGTTACTTGAATTTTCCCAAGTTGACTAGTATTTGAAATCATAGGACCCCACTAATATCAATGTGGTCTTGTACTTTCGATACACTGTCACAGAGTTATTTACAGATGAACGTGAAGCTATTGTTGGAATCTGTTCAGTTTTATACCTAAAGTTATATCAAACATCAAAAAATTTATAATAGAATATTTTTAATAGGTACTACAACATAAAATAATCACCTGAGCTTAGTAATCAGTCATTCCAATAAAAGAACAGTTTTAAATATAAATAAATGTTAATGGTTAAGTTATATAAAAATTTATCCATTCGACATGTTTCTTTCACTAATTATTGCCAGTGGTTACATTCAATATTTAAAGCTACAGTAAACTTTACATGCAAAGAAGTCTCAAACATACCCAGCCATTTGGGAATGACACTTCAACCTCTATGTTGAAGGTTTACTGTGTAAATCAACAACACAAAAAAATGTCATTACAAACCTGTTGTCTTCAAACATCTTCAAGGCCACTGACTGGTCTACTTTAAGCCATTCAAATTTGAGGTTTTCTGCTCTCAGTTTCCTTATCATCAAAGACAATGTGTTTAGCTCATCCTGGGAAATACCAAACAAAAACAACTGCAATAAATAGACACTGTGCAACAAGGTGCAAAACTTTTAAATGATTCACACACACACACACAACCTAAAAGATTTATCCCCCTCACTGCTACTATTAGTCCTTTAATTAATATACTCATATTTAATACTTTGCTAGTTCAGCCAGAGAAATTACATATTCATTATATAAGAATCAATATATTTGGTTTTAGATAACTTAGTACTTTAGTAACTTTTTACATTCTATTTTCTTAAAGGAAGACACAAAATACATTACTGTATTATACAGGGTGTTCAGAAAGTCACTGTGCAGTTTTGTCTGTTAATAAATATATAAGTGCACAGTGACTTTGCGAACACCCTGTAGTTCTTTGACAAATTATATGAAAACATTTAACAAAACTTACCTTGTGTATGTATATACCTACACACACACACACATTTTTTCTGCATTTTAAAATATTTAATTTTTTTATAAATAAAGTAAGGTTTAAAGTATTCAACTTGTTTATGAAACTGTTCTATTTTCTTGCTGTTATTATTTAGCCTTACCAACTATTTGTTGCACAAGTTTTAATGATACAAAACAATGTGTTATCTGACCTGCTTCGGAACCCAGTTGCCAAGCTTCAAGTCTACATCGTAGACAAAACTACCCGAACGTACTGCAGAAAAAAAGAAAGAAGAAATTGTTCAAATTTTTTGTTGGTCAAAAACTGATGGTTTTTCATATAAAGCTTAAAACTGTATAAAATATTTCATGAAGATTGTTTGTTTGTTTTTGAATTTCGTGCAAAGCTACATGAGGGCTATCTGCGCTAGCCGTCCCTAATTTAGCAGTGTAAGACTAGAGGGAAGACAGCTGGTCATCAACACCCACTGCCAACTCTTGGGCTATTCTTTTACCAAGGAATAGTGAGATTAACCATCACATTATAACACCACCATGACTGAAAGGGGGAGCATGTTTGGTGTGACAGAGAGTTGAACCTGCAACCCTTGGATTATGAGTTGAGTGCCTCAACCACCTGGCCATGCCAGGCCTTCATGAAAGTAACTCTTCAATAAACACTACCTACTTTTTATTGAAAGTTTTAAAAACCTATTACATGTTTACTTGTGTCATTTTCAGAATCAACTATCAGCAATATAATTCCTTCTATTTTTATAAAACTATTCTCTCTGTGAAATGTATATATATATATATATATAAAACAATCCTGGGTCCAAATATGAGTTCTTTTCACAACTACTGGACTCATGATGTTTGCTGCAAAATGCTGTTAGTAAACGTTCAAAAAATAATCATAATAGCTTTGATTTTTAATTTTTAGCTTTAATGTATATAATTTATAACTTTGGTTACCAAAAATGTAAATAATAAATTCAGTTAAATTTAAAAAAATGGGGTTCCACCTTAAACTTTTAAAAAGAAAACTAAAATATTATAAGGTTTTAGTCACTATCAAACAAAATTAATTATTTTATTTTTGTCATTTTCAGATTACTGACAAATTGCAAGAAGATTTTAGTCTAATGAGATTTACACATCACACTGAAAAATAGTCATATGGTTATACACTTGATTTCACTTACAGATTATGTTCCTGTCAGCAAAATGAATGACAAATACTTCATAAACAGATTCAAGTAAAAAAATAAAATCTGGAATTAATCATATCAACAGTATAATATATGACCGAAGCATACGTATGCTAAGCAGCCTTTAAAGTACTACAAAAGTGGATTTTACTTGCAAGAGAAATAATTTTACTCACTCATGAATAAAGAATTATCCTGGACATGTAATGTGATAGATAACTCACAAAACTTAAAAATATGTATTTGTGAATAACTTAAACACCACTAGCCATGATAGATATTTTAATTAAGACCATTTTTCACTTTTATCCATAACAAAATTAATGAACTTTACCATTAGGTTTTGGCCAACTGTGAAGTTCAACATAAAAGTCATCTCTAAGTGCTTTTTCCAACACAAGTCCAAGTAAAAAACTACAGCTTCTCCAAAATGCCTAAATGAAAAAAAATTGTAAAAAAATTATAACCTAATACTGTTCAATACAGGGCTTGAAACTAAAGAAATTACCTATAGATTTGTTGGTTACCAGAAGAAAAAATTATGGAACTGACTGACTTATTTCTTAATGGTACCTTATTCACTTGAAAAGGATCTTCAGTTTTGAAATGTAAAAAACGAAGAGTGCAATTTTCCTCTAAAGGTCTGTGCATGTCCCATAGCTTTCCATTCACCTCTGCCAGCACAGATTGTTGAGTCAGCATTTCACTGATATCTACAAGGAGCAATGGATTTCAATGATGCCAAAAACTACAATAGAAATATTTTGAAAAACACATTTGCATGAGAAAAATGTTTTCAGTAAAGTGAAATGAATCTGCTGCATATTTTAAAATAACATTGGAGAACAACAAAGTGCCTGTTGGTTCACTTAAGCCTGTTGGTTCACTTAGGCCTCCCCATTCACTAACTATTAGTTTAAAAAATTGCATCTCAAAGTCAGCCCTTACCATTCAAACATTTATCAATACTTTCTTTAAATTTACTGTTTTCACCATTTCTAAAGGCAACCCATTTCAAAGGTCATCTAACCTATTAGAAGAATAATAAAACAGTCTTAGCTGAAGATGACTCCTACCCTCCCAAAACATTTGAGTCACTTATTCATTCTGTTCTCACCATTAAATATGAAAAATAATAAATATTAATCAACCTAAACACATCAAATTTCCTCTGACTCTTATTTTTTCAAGAGAAAACAAATTCAGAGACTTGAACCTGTCCTCATTTTACATTCTTTCCATCCCAGGAATCATCCTAGTAATCCTTCTCTGAATCTCTTCCAATAATTCAGATATCTTTCCCAAGGTAAGAAGCCCAAGACTGAAAACAATATTCCAAATGTGATCTAACCAGTGACCTACACAATAAAATTATAACCTCTTTAGACTGTTCAATATTCTTGTCAATAAAATGTAAAATCCAATAGTCCCACCACTAGCAACAACACACTACTTGGAACAACCTGAGCATTTATCTTCTCTTTTTCTATACCACTGCTAAGATTATTCTAACCAATGTTCATAATTAAAACTGTGATATCTCACATGTATTACTTTCCATTTACTATAAATAAACATCATCTGTCATTTATTCACTCAACTCACCATGTAATATAAATCACTTTTTTAAAGCAGTATGAACCTCACTGCCATCAAAACCCAAGACTATAACATTAGTAAACTTAAGTACTTTATTGGCCTCCAAGGAAACCTCTTAATAAAGAGCTGAGATTCTAGTGACATTAATCCAGTTTATATGTAAAATCAGCTCGTTTGGGTTGAGAAAATCTTTTACATTTAAGCCTGCCCTCTACATTCCAACACTCATTACACAACCCCCTTTCAAACATGTGGTCAGCTTCCAGTCAGTTACCTCTCTCTTTCTTTGTGAACCTGACGATGACCAAAGAAGGTTGAAACGTTGTTCACTCCTCTACGTTAAAAATTTTCTCAACACAAACAAGCCTTTTTTACATATATATTTCTCTACAAGTGGGTTTTCTCGACATCACTGATTAGTCCAGTTTAACTAAACTCCATACATAACAACCCTCTGCTTTCTTCAAACATAAGAACTTTTCTATAGAAAGAACTAAAACATCCTCCACTCTTATAGAAGCCATTATTTCTTATCAACCCTTTTATGTGACATCTTTACAAGTGTTTTCTAAAAATCCAAATATATTAAATACTGCATCTATATAAACAGTGGCTTCCTAAAACAATGTCAAAAGATTATGAAAGTGAGACGTTCCTATAGTGAAATCATGTTTATCCTATGGTGAAATCATGTTTATTATCTGCTTATAATATAGTTTTTTCTCATAGTGATAGTGCTTGATACTTTTCACTAAAATACAGGTCCAGTTTATCTCTCTCTGATTGTGTTCACGTTTACCGATGAGGAGCGAAAATCTACAAAACCAGTATAATCCAATAGCACCCATTGATCAACATACAAATTGAACTGCACCACCGGTTGAGCTTAGATTGCAAAATTAAACAAATTTTAGAATACTAAATTTATTTATTATTTATTACTAGAACTATAATTACCAGGAAAAACTTTTGTCATTTCTCTTGGAAAAAAAGAGGTATCACTTGAGTAATACAGGTGTTCCAGGATATCCTGATTCAAGTGAGAAAATTGCAAGCCTCTACCCCTATCTCAATGAACTATTCTTAAATATATTCTTACATTTTTGTATAAAGAAGCACTAACTTTATCTTGGAATAAATACATGATGTGTGAGTATCATAACAGATTTTTACAAAAGTTATTTTCTTTCAAAGCCTAGATTTTGAACCAGTAAGTTTGGAAAATTTCAAAGATAGCTGAATGTTGATTCTTTATTTTACAATGTTTTAACTTGTCATCCCACACAATCAAAATGGTACATCATACACTTACGTAAAGCACAGTCATAAGGAGATGAAATATTTCTATTCATCATCAAGGAACAATTTTCTGGTGTTCCTTCATAATGAACTTCTATTTTCTCAATTCTACTGATAAGTGCTTGTTGACGTTCCTTTTCTTTGTTAAATATTGCATTTCGTTTTGTTCGAACCTCTGAATTAGTAATGGTTCCAAAACGTCTTGACAAAGTACAATATCCTATGTATATAAAACAAATTATAATTAGTTAAAGGCACTCAAACTGTAGATCAAAATCTAATCCTCATTACAATTTATAACATTTATCAATGTTTTAGAAATTCGGTTAAAAGTGCAGTTACAAAACAAGTTTCTACCAAACATATGTCATACTAAATATAAAAATGGTATTTGTGCAATATATACAGTTAAGAGAAGTAAAACACTAAAATAGTTATACAAAAATAATTTATTGAAAAAGGAACCAATAACTGAAAGTGTTGACACTCTTATGCCACTATCTACTGATGATGTCTGGTTCCTGCTTTAATAAATTATTTATTGTGTAATTATTTTACTGTCATGTTCAGTGTACACTATTGTCATTATCTTAAAAACAGAAAAAATTTTAAAAATTATATAGCTTTACAAAGTACAAGTACGGAAGTAACGTGACGAAATACACAGTCACATATCTCTGCAGTTCAGTTGTACTATACTGTAGTTTATAGTGACGTAAATACAAAATATGGGCATCCCCTGCATAATAAGAAACTGGCCCAATACATTTCCATATAATTGTTGTTACGAATCCAGCTAACTGAACGCTCCCTTTTGGCTTAACTCCCCAAACCAAATAAATTTATACCACTGAACACGATATTAACACTATACTGCCCTTTAGTGGTACAACAGTATATCTCCGGAGTCACATCACGACAAACCAGATTTAGATACCCATGATAGGCAGAAAACGGAAAGCCCATTGTGAAACTATGTCCTTATCATCAAACATCAATATTAACACCTAAAACCACTCTCCTTATCCAAACCAACACAATGTAAATGCTCTTTTAACATGAAAATATATAAACCTCTTACCTGAAAAATATTTATAATTGAAAAATGAATGAACTGTTTTTAGTTTAGAAGCCATTTTAACTGGTAATAAATATAATTGAGACAAAAATAAAACAACAAACAATGACACAAATCAAATGTTAAGTGTATTTCGTTTTCAACCTTACTAAAAATTCGCAGAGCGCAACAATTCCGCCATCTAGCAATTGCTTTCTTCTAATTTTCATATTTTGTGTTTGAGTAATAAATATATATTTGGAATATTAAAATGAAACAATATATTTGAATAGTATTTACGATTTTCGTTACATTGTCACACCCCCTGTTATACATAATACCCAGAATATTAGTATATTGAAAGACAGGGGCGTAGATTCTGGGGGAATGGGGTATACATCCCCCCTTCATTTTAGGTGGAGGGTATGTTGCACACAATCATCCCCCCACAGTTTGGTCTGTTGAATTGTTTTCTTACATCACAGGCCTGCAAATTGTTTGTTATTGTGATTCTCGTGTTCTTACCAATCGAATTACATAATTAGGCTTGGATGTAGGCTTTTTTCAGTAGCCGAAAGGTACATCCTTAATATAGGCGTGCTTCTAAACTTTTCGATCTAAGCGATAGTTCGTAAGTATCAATAAGTAGGTCTAAGTATACATGCAAGTATCGTGGCAACAAGATTACTCTGTGACTGCATGTTTACAGCTTTCAGGTTCACGTAATCAGAGATTACCAATTTGCAAATTGAACAGTCCACAAAAGTGATTGCAAAATTTATCCTTCCATTGGATGTAAAAAATCTACGCCCCTGTTGAATAAACATACCCTACTCTAAATTAAACCTATGTTGACATAAGTTTAAAGTAAATCAAGAGTGCATACGTCAAAAACTTAAAAAAAAACAACCTTTAAACCTATATGGAAAATAGATTTGGAAATTCAGTCATTGATGTGATCTTGACTTGATGAGACAAGACCATTTTAAAAAGTTGATCATTGAAATAATAGAAAAGGGGTAAATGTTCCAGTAGCAGTTAGAGAACAAAATATAGTCTTTCTGCTTTCGCTAGAAATTTAACAAGCGTAAAGTTATACTAAAAGTCCGAAACTTGTATAATTTATCTTCTTTAACCGATAACAAGAGTTCAAAAATACAGCTAACGGCGAAAAGGAATCGATTTTTTTTTCATATGATGTACCTGTATATCCAATCTTGTCTACTCTTATCATGTTCACAATCTTCTTAAATGAACACAACAGTACTGGGGTTATATTAACGTAATTTTACTCAGTTCACACGAGAGGTGTGCCGACAAGTCCCGTTGTCCTTGAAATCGATGTGTGCTCGATCTTATTTCTGATTTTTAGGCATCAGCATCCAAGGTGCACTTGCTTCCAAAAAACACGAGATCGAAGACGTAATAAAAGATACTAGCCCTGATATTATTATTCTAAGTGAAACCCTCATTTAGCCTAACAATAGATTTAAAATATGGAATTATACAGCAATTAGAAAAGATAAAACAATCAACCAAGATACCAACAGAGGAATTATGTTATTATATAAAAACATTTTTTCAGTAATTGAAATTAAAATGAACAGCAATAATGATGAAAATATAACTGCTGATAACCTGCTAGATAACCATTCAATTATAACAGTAGCAAGTATTTATTGTTCGCCAACCAAATGCATTGACATAAACCTGTTCCACAACATCTTTTCCCACTAACAAAATACAATTGTAATAGGTGATCTGAATGGTAAACAATAAGAACTTTGGATGAAATTCACCAACACAAATGGAAGACACCTATTACAATTCATCGATGAAAATAACATAGCCCTAATAAACGACAGTACACCTACGCATACAACGTATGCTACAAATGCAAGTGAAAACTTACACATCTGCCTCACCTCCTTTAATATCAGACAAAAGTTATTAAATTTTAATGTGGAAAAAGATGGTGGCGGTGATCATCTACCAATATGGTGTGTCTTCGATCTCGTCCCCCATAAAGATATAACAAGACAAATTTGACTACGAAAAAGCCAATTGACAAGAATATCAAAAAGAATTAGGCAACATATTACCGGATAATGTTAAGCATACAGCCAACAACAAAACAGAAATTGATACTTATAGTCTAATAATCACGAAGTGTTTACTAAAAGCAAGCAACGAACACTGTACCAAAGCAACAACATAAAACTGTAAATAACTTATGGAAACCAAACGTGCAACAAATAACACTGATAAAACAACGAAGACAATTAACAAGACAGTTCATGGCAACAAGAGGTAAAGAAATAAAAACACAAACAAACAGTGTCAGAAATAAAATCAGAACAGAAATTAAATTGTGAAAACAGGAAAAATGGGATAACTTCTGCTCTCAACTAAATGAAAAAACAAGACCCTAGAAAGTTTTCGTCGCATCTAAAAAGACTCACCAACGAAGCCACAACAAGAAAGTACCCAACACTAGAACATAATAACGCCTCAGCGCACACCGACAAAGAAAAAGCAGAAGCCTTCAGACAACAACTGCAAAACACCTTCAAAACACATATCGACTCAGACATGAACAAATATTTTTACAATGCTCTAAACAATCGTGTAACAAAGAACTATACAAACCATATTTCCCAGTCAATATTAACAACAACAACACAAAAGGCTAAAATAATCTACTACTTAACAAAAGAAATCACACCAACAGAACTCAAACAAGCAGTTAAGAACTCAAAAAACAAATCACCAGAAAATGTCGGCATACGTACAATTCTCATCAAAAAAGGCACTCCGAAATTATTTGACCATCTATTAGCATTCTTTAATTTGTCATTTTACTCTGGCTACGTCCCAGTTTCTTGGAAGCAAGCTAATATAGTAAGAAGCTAATCCAGCCAATAAGCCAAACAGTTATCGACCAATCAGCCTGAGCAGCTGTGTAGGCAAAATTCTTGAACGAATAATAAGTAATAGACTCTCCACATTTTTGGAGATAGCATCAAAATTACCTGAGGAACAAAACGGATCGAGAAAATTTGGACAAACGACAGATCATTTAGTTAGGTTAACTGGAACAATAACAAATAGCTTTAATTAAAAAAAAAACAACAACAAAAGAATGCATTGTCGCTTGCTTCCTCGACATCGAGAAGGCATTCGACACTGTATGGCACAATGGTCTCCGGTTCCGTATGAATGAAATGGGACTATCGCGTGGAATTATTCGCCGGCTCTCCAACGTTTTGGGAAACAGACAATGTAGAGGGAATTTTCTCGGAGTTCTTCACTCCAGAAGCCGGCGTGGCGTCCCTATAGGAGGGATGGTTAGTACTATTCTCTTCATCATGCATGTGAATAATATGCCACTTAAAGATCCAAATCATGGATGCTCGTCACAGTTCGCTGATGATGTAGCACTTTGGAAAAGTGCCCCCACACCAGCAATAAGAGCCACAAACATACAAGCGCACCTAAACAGAACATGTGAATACAGCCAAAAATAGAGGATCAAAATAAACACGGCAAACACTGAACAAAGTGATATTTTCAAAGTGAACGAAACATCAGAAAGCACAACCACAGATTTACATTAATGGAGCACTTCTCCAGATTTCTACGTCACCAAAGTTTCTAGGATTAACGTATGATTCTAAACGTACATGGACAAACCATGTAAATAATATACAAACTAAAATCTGGCGAAGAACGAACTATGCTAGAAGTTTAACTGGTAAATACAGTGGAGAAACACCTGAAAACATCCTCAAAATATACAAAACATACATAAGACATGTAACAGACTATGTAGCTCCAGCATGGATTAACGTAAGCAAAGAACAATTGAAAAATTACAAAATACACTAGTTACGACAGCATAAAGAGTACCTAAAACCACCTCTTCAAAGTTTATGCATAAATATTCAATCACACAAACAATAGCAGATAGCTTCCTACATAGTACAATAACATATTTTGATAAAATTGGAGAACAAAATGAACTATTATGCGAACTCGACAGGTACTGCATGTATGAGGAAGATAATCCTAAACGCCTCTTCCCGATTAATTTATATATTAGATCATTAAAATAAAATAATTGAAAAAATAAAGAAAAGAAATAAACAAATAAAAATACAATATATATATAGAATAATAATAATTAAGTACCAAAATAAAAACAGGCCACCTATGAGCTAGACATTAGTGAAGGAACTGATGGTGCAAAATAGATGGACATTGCCCTGAAATGGGCCCGAGTAAATGTGGGTTACTCTGGCCCTCATGTAACAATTATTAACATACTAAGCCGTTCACACCAACAAGGAAAAGGAAGGAGGAAGAGGTCAAGTGCACCTGATCCTTCCTGGGCATACACATATATACCCAAACAACGATATACATTGAGAGAGAGAAAGAGATCCCTGTTTTCGTTTTCATTATTACGACAGAAAGGGTGAAAACGACCTGATCTATCTAGTTATTAATCTATCCAAAAGGAGTAAACGGTAGAGAAAATATTAGAATTGTTAGGCTCATGATCGTATGCTCAATAGAGCCAATAGGTGGCAGGTTTGTTTTCCAAGCACAAATCCTCACAAAGTTTTTTATATGATGAAAACATCAAAAGTGTATAAAGAGGCGTGAGAGGAAGTTTACCAGAAAGCAAGTACAAAAGCACTTTAAAAGTGTTAGAAGATAAATAAATTTGAATCAAACAACTTGAATGCTGTTTCATTCGCTAGAAAGAATGTAAACGTATTTAAGAAAAACTAATTCATAAACCAACGTGGTATACCGTGATGTCTTACTATATATAAAGTGTGAAGCTAATTTGGCATTAGCTTTGCGCAGAGGCGATGTCGTAGCCAGTGAGGTTAATCCGAGGCGCGACTATTGCTAGTTGAAAACTTTTCCCAATACCCCGCTAAGACGACGTGAAATATCGTCGGCTATGGCAATTTTTGCAGGCCTCGTTTGAGGCTACGAAGTGAAATAAGAATAGAAAGTGTGTAACGTTCTACTATTACTCGTACTAGTCGCATCAATGAGAGCGGAAGACGGAGATTGATCATTATACTCGACCACTTTAAAAAGTTCATTATTGAAATAATAGAAAAGGGGTAAATGTTCCAGTAGCAGTTAGAGAACAAAATATACGCTTCAGTTTTAGAACTTGTAACTGGACAGTACTTCGAATGTCTGTAAATCGCCTACGATTTTCAAAGGATTATTTCATAAATAGAATGCTCGTAGTGCATTAGTAAAAGTTATATTCGCCGTTTGCAACGAAAACGTAAAAATAACAATGCAACTGTCTCTCGTAGATGCTTGAACTAGTATGAAACGAGTGAAAATCTTTAACAGAGCAAATTCAAAACTACTGACGTCATTATAGAGTGAATGAAGTGTGAGCTGAGAAGAAATTTACGGTACTTATGTTTATCTTAACTGAACAATCTATCACTTATGCTGTGCAGAAAATTAGAGTTCTACTGTAAACTTTTAACGTGCTACAGCGATTAGCGCATGTTGCGATACTAGAAAATTGTATACACAAACAAATATTCTGTTTATCTATAAATTATGTGGGAAATAGGTTAGATATACTTGATTGAAGCGTTCAGTGTATTCGGAGTTTTGATCATCGTTTCAACTGAAATAATGTTTTTATAATTTCTCTACTGATTTTGCATATTATTATCACGTGTGCAAATCTAATACAAACGAACATTATGTTTTGTTTCCATATCAACGGATAGGTTGGTTTTCTGCAGCAATGTCGAGTGAATATAGTGGGCGAGTGGTGACCTGTACAGTCGGGATTATTGTATTAATATTAAAAGTGTGGTTACAGAGACCTTACAATAACAGGTAAGAAGTCTACTCTACGAATGCCCGGACGATACCAGATGACTTTCTCATGTTTTCTTTTCTACATGATTGCATTCCGATTTTTATGTGTGTGCGTTGTGTTTTGCTTTACTGGGAAATATTGGTGTAATCTTTGCAAAAACGACAGGTGTTTCACTAAGTGTTCTATTGTTTGTATGGTGTGCACAAAGTAACGGCGAAAGTAATCAATCTGTCCACCCCCACAAAGTTGACGACGATACTGGTCCGTTCTTTACAGTCGACAACGCCTGATTAACCCATTGTGTAGCTATGAACTTGTAAACTTGTCATGTGGCATTAGTTGTAGCTAAATTTACTTTATTAAAACCCACGCCAAGCAGTTGTGACCATTTACACAAGAAAAAATCCATAGTCTTTCTGCTTTCGCTAGAAATTTAACAAGCGTAAAGCTATACTAAAGTCCGAAACTTGTATAATTTATCTTCTTTAACCGATAACAAGAGTTCAAAAATACATCTAACGGCGAAAAGGAATCGACTTTTTCTTTTCATATGATGTACCTGTATATCCAATCTTGTCTACTCTTATCATGTTCACAATCTTCTGAAATGAACACAACAGTACTGGGGTTATATTAACGTAATTTTACTCAGTTCACACGAGAGGTGTGCCGCCAAGTCCCGTTGTCCTTGAAATCAATGTGTGCTCGATCTTATTTCTGATTTTTAGGCATCAGCATCCAAGGTGCACTTGCTTCCAAAAAACACGAGATCGAAGACGTAATAAAAGATACTAACCCTGATATTATTATTCTAAGTGAAACCCTCATTTAGCCTAACAATAGATTTAAAATATGGAATTATACAGCAATTAGAAAAGATAAAACAATCAACAAAGATACCAACAGAGGAATTATGTTATTATATAAAAACATTCTTTCAGTAATTGAAATTAAAATGAACAGCAATAATGATGAAAATATAACTGCTGATAACCTGCTAGATAACCATTCAATTATAACAGTAGCAAGTATTTATTGTTCGCCAACCAAATGCATTGACATAAACCTGTTCCACAACATCTTTTCCCACAAACAAAATACAATTGTAATAGGTGATCTGAATGGTAAACAATAAGAACTTTGGATGAAATTCACCAACACAAATGGAAGACACCTATTACAATTCATCGATGAAAATAACATAGCCCTAATAAACGACAGTACACCTACGCATACAACGTATGCTACAAATGCAAGTGAAAACTTACACATCTGCCTCACCTCCTTTAATATCAGACAAAAGTTATTAAATTTTAATGTGGAAAAAAGATGGTGGCGGTGATCATCTACCAATATGGTGTGTCTTCGATCTCGTCCCCCATAAAGATATAACAAGACAAATTTGACTACGAAAAAGCCAATTGACAAGAATATCAAAAAAGAATTAGGCAACATATTACCGGATAATGTTAAGCATACAGCCAACAACAAAACAGAAATTGATACTTATAGTCTAATAATCACGAAGTGTTTACTAAAAGCAAGCAACGAACACTGTACCAAAGCAACAACATAAAACTGTAAATAACTTATGGAAACCAAACGTGCAACAAATAACACTGATAAAACAACGAAGACAATTAACAAGACAGTTCATGGCAACAAGAGGTAAAGAAATAAAAACACAAACAAACAGTGTCAGAAATAAAATCAGAACAGAAATTAAATTGTGAAAACAGGAAAAATGGGATAACTTCTGCTCTCAACTAAATGAAAAACAAGACCCTAGAAAGTTTTCGTCGCATCTAAAAGACTCACCAACGAAGCCACAACAAGAAAGTGCCCAACACTAGAACATAATAACGCCTCAGCGCACACCGACAAAGAAAAAGCAGAAGCCTTCAGACAACAACTGCAAAACACCTTCAAAACACATATCGACTCAGACATGAACAAATATTTTACAATGCTCTAAACAATCGTGTAACAAAGAACTATACAAACTATATTTCCCAGTCAATATTAACAACAACAACACAAAAGGCTAAAATAATCTACTACTTAACAAAAGAAATCACACCAACAGAACTCAAACAAGCAGTTAAGAACTCAAAAAACAAATCACCAGAAAATGTCGGCATACGTACAATTCTCATCAAAAGGCACTCCGAAATTATTTGACCATCTATTAGCATTCTTTAATTTGTCATTTTACTCTGGCTACGTCCCAGTTTCTTGGAAGCAAGCTAATATAGTAAGAAGCTAATCCAGCCAATAAGCCAAACAGTTATCGACCAATCAGCCTGAGCAGCTGTGTAGGCAAAATTCTTGAACGAATAATAAGTAATAGACTCTCCACATTTTGGAGATAGCATCAAAATTACCTGAGGAACAAAACGGATCGAGAAAATTTGGACAAACGACAGATCATTTAGTTAGGTTAACTGGAACAATAACAAATAGCTTTAATTAAAAAAAAAACAACAACAAAAGAATGCATTGTCGCTTGCTTCCTCGACATCGAGAAGGCATTCGACACTGTATGGCACAATGGTCTCCGGTTCCGTATGAATGAAATGGGACTATCGCGTGGAATTATTCGCCGGCTCTCCAACGTTTTGGGAAACAGACAATGTAGAGGGAATTTTCTCGGAGTTCTTCACTCCAGAAGCCGGCGTGGCGTCCCTATAGGAGGGATGGTTAGTACTATTCTCTTCATCATGCATGTGAATAATATGCCACTTAAAGATCCAAATCATGGATGCTCGTCACAGTTCGCTGATGATGTAGCACTTTGGAAAAGTGCCCCACACCAGCAATAAGAGCCACAAACATACAAGCGCACCTAAACAGAACATGTGAATACAGCCAAAAATAGAGGATCAAAATAAACACGGCAAACACTGAACAAAGTGATATTTTCAAAGTGAACGAAACATCAGAAAGCACAACCACAGATTTACATTAATGGAGCACTTCTCCAGATTTCTACGTCACCAAAGTTTCTAGGATTAACGTATGATTCTAAACGTACATGGACAAACCATGTAAATAATATACAAACTAAAATCTGGCGAAGAACGAACTATGCTAGAAGTTTAACTGGTAAATACAGTGGAGAAACACCTGAAAACATCCTCAAAATATACAAAACATACATAAGACATGTAACAGACTATGTAGCTCCAGCATGGATTAACGTAAGCAAAGAACAATTGAAAAATTACAAAATACACTAGTTACGACAGCATAAAGAGTACCTAAAACCACCTCTTCAAAGTTTATGCATAAATATTCAATCACACAAACAATAGCAGATAGCTTCCTACATAGTACAATAACATATTTTGATAAAATTGGAGAACAAAATGAACTATTATGCGAACTCGACAGGTACTGCATGTATGAGGAAGATAATCCTAAACGCCTCTTCCCGATTAATTTATATATTAGATCATTAAAATAAAATAATTGAAAAAATAAAGAAAAGAAATAAACAAATAAAAATACAATATATATATAGAATAATAATAATTAAGTACCAAAATAAAAACAGGCCACCTATGAGCTAGACATTAGTGAAGGAACTGATGGTGCAAAATAGATGGACATTGCCCTGAAATGGGCCCGAGTAAATGTGGGTTACTCTGGCCCTCATGTAACAATTATTAACATACTAAGCCGTTCACACCAACAAGGAAAAGGAAGGAGGAAGAGGTCAAGTGCACCTGATCCTTCCTGGGCATACACATATATACCCAAACAACGATATACATTGAGAGAGAGAAAGAGATCCCTGTTTTCGTTTTCATTATTACGACAGAAAGGGTGAAAACGACCTGATCTATCTAGTTATTAATCTATCCAAAAGGAGTAAACGGTAGAGAAAATATTAGAATTGTTAGGCTCATGATCGTATGCTCAATAGAGCCAATAGGTGGCAGGTTTGTTTTCCAAGCACAAATCCTCACAAAGTTTTTTATATGATGAAAACATCAAAAGTGTATAAAGAGGCGTGAGAGGAAGTTTACCAGAAAGCAAGTACAAAAGCACTTTAAAAGTGTTAGAAGATAAATAAATTTGAATCAAACAACTTGAATGCTGTTTCATTCGCTAGAAAGAATGTAAACGTATTTAAGAAAAACTAATTCATAAACCAACGTGGTATACCGTGATGTCTTACTATATATAAAGTGTGAAGCTAATTTGGCATTAGCTTTGCGCAGAGGCGATGTCGTAGCCAGTGAGGTTAATCCGAGGCGCGACTATTGCTAGTTGAAAACTTTTCCCAATACCCCGCTAAGACGACGTGAAATATCGTCGGCTATGGCAATTTTTGCAGGCCTCGTTTGAGGCTACGAAGTGAAATAAGAATAGAAAGTGTGTAACGTTCTACTATTACTCGTACTAGTCGCATCAATGAGAGCGGAAGACGGAGATTGATCATTATACTCGACCACTTTAAAAAGTTCATTATTGAAATAATAGAAAAGGGGTAAATGTTCCAGTAGCAGTTAGAGAACAAAATATACGCTTCAGTTTTAGAACTTGTAACTGGACAGTACTTCGAATGTCTGTAAATCGCCTACGATTTTCAAAGGATTATTTCATAAATAGAATGCTCGTAGTGCATTAGTAAAAGTTATATTCGCCGTTTGCAACGAAAACGTAAAAATAACAATGCAACTGTCTCTCGTAGATGCTTGAACTAGTATGAAACGAGTGAAAAATCTTTAACAGAGCAAATTCAAAACTACTGACGTCATTATAGAGTGAATGAAGTGTGAGCTGAGAAGAAATTTACGGTACTTATGTTTATCTTAACTGAACAATCTATCACTTATGCTGTGCAGAAAATTAGAGTTCTACTGTAAACTTTTAACGTGCTACAGCGATTAGCGCATGTTGCGATACTAGAAAATTGTATACACAAACAAATATTCTGTTTATCTATAAATTATGTGGGAAATAGGTTAGATATACTTGATTGAAGCGTTCAGTGTATTCGGAGTTTTGATCATCGTTTCAACTGAAATAATGTTTTTATAATTTCTCTACTGATTTTGCATATTATTATCACGTGTGCAAATCTAATACAAACGAACATTATGTTTTGTTTCCATATCAACGGATAGGTTGGTTTTCTGCAGCAATGTCGAGTGAATATAGTGGGCGAGTGGTGACCTGTACAGTCGGGATTATTGTATTAATATTAAAAGTGTGGTTACAGAGACCTTACAATAACAGGTAAGAAGTCTACTCTACGAATGCCCGGACGATACCAGATGACTTTCTCATGTTTTCTTTTCTACATGATTGCATTCCGATTTTTATGTGTGTGCGTTGTGTTTTGCTTTACTGGGAAATATTGGTGTAATCTTTGCAAAACGACAGGTGTTTCACTAAGTGTTCTATTGTTTGTATGGTGTGCACAAAGTAACGGCGAAAGTAATCAATCTGTCCACCCCCACAAAAGTTGACGACGATACTGGTCCGTTCTTTACAGTCGACAACGCCTGATTAACCCATTGTGTAGCTATGAACTTGTAAACTTGTCATGTGGCATTAGTTGTAGCTAAATTTACTTTATTAAAACCCACGCCAAGCAGTTGTGACCATTTACACAAGAAAAAATCCATAGTCTTTCTGCTTTCGCTAGAAATTTAACAAGCGTAAAGCTATACTAAAGTCCGAAACTTGTATAATTTATCTTCTTTAACCGATAACAAGAGTTCAAAAATACATCTAACGGCGAAAAGGAATCGACTTTTTTTTTCATATGATGTACCTGTATATCAATCTTGTCTACTCTTATCATGTTCACAATCTTCTGAAATGAACACAACAGTACTGGGGTTATATTAACGTAATTTTACTCAGTTCACACGAGAGGTGTGCCGCCAAGTCCCGTTGTCCTTGAAATCAATGTGTGCTCGATCTTATTTCTGATTTTAGGCATCAGCATCCAAGGTGCACTTGCTTCCAAAAAACACGAGATCGAAGACGTAATAAAAGATACTAGCCCTGATATTATTATTCTAAGTGAAACCCTCATTTAGCCTAACAATAGATTTAAAATATGGAATTATACAGCAATTAGAAAAGATAAAACAATCAACCAAGATACCAACAGAGGAATTATGTTATTACATAAAAACATTCTTTCAGTAATTGAAATTAAAATGAACAGCAATAATGATGAAAATATAACTGCTGATAACCTGCTAGATAACCATTCAATTATAACAGTAGCAAGTATTTATTGTTCGCCAACCAAATGCATTGACATAAACCTGTTCCACAACATCTTTTCCCACAAACAAAATACAATTGTAATAGGTGATCTGAATGGTAAACAATAAGAACTTTGGATGAAATTCACCAACACAAATGGAAGACACCTATTACAATTCATCGATGAAAATAACATAGCCCTAATAAACGACAGTACACCTACGCATACAACGTATGCTACAAATGCAAGTGAAAACTTACACATCTGCCTCACCTCCTTTAATATCAGACAAAAGTTATTAAATTTTAATGTGGAAAAAGATGGTGGCGGTGATCATCTACCAATATGGTGTGTCTTCGATCTCGTCCCCCATAAAGATATAACAAGACAAATTTGACTACGAAAAGCCAATTGACAAGAATATCAAAAGAATTAGGCAACATATTACCGGATAATGTTAAGCATACAGCCAACAACAAAACAGAAATTGATACTTATAGTCTAATAATCACGAAGTGTTTACTAAAAGCAAGCAACGAACACTGTACCAAAGCAACAACATAAAACTGTAAATAACTTATGGAAACCAAACGTGCAACAAATAACACTGATAAAACAACGAAGACAATTAACAAGACAGTTCATGGCAACAAGAGGTAAAGAAATAAAAACACAAACAAACAGTGTCAGAAATAAAATCAGAACAGAAATTAAATTGTGAAAACAGGAAAAATGGGATAACTTCTGCTCTCAACTAAATGAAAAACAAGACCCTAGAAAGTTTTCGTCGCATCTAAAAGACTCACCAACGAAGCCACAACAAGAAAGTACCCAACACTAGAACATAATAACGCCTCAGCGCACACCGACAAAGAAAAAGCAGAAGCCTTCAGACAACAACTGCAAAACACCTTCAAAACACATATCGACTCAGACATGAACAAATATTTTTACAATGCTCTAAACAATCGTGTAACAAAGAACTATACAAACTATATTTCCCAGTCAATATTAACAACAACAACACAAAAGGCTAAAATAATCTACTACTTAACAAAAGAAATCACACCAACAGAACTCAAACAAGCAGTTAAGAACTCAAAAACAAATCACCAGAAAATGTCGGCATACGTACAATTCTCATCAAAAGGCACTCCGAAATTATTTGACCATCTATTAGCATTCTTTAATTTGTCATTTTACTCTGGCTACGTCCCAGTTTCTTGGAAGCAAGCTAATATAGTAAGAAGCTAATCCAGCCAATAAGCCAAACAGTTATCGACCAATCAGCCTGAGCAGCTGTGTAGGCAAAATTCTTGAACGAATAATAAGTAATAGACTCTCCACATTTTTGGAGATAGCATCAAAATTACCTGAGGAACAAAACGGATCGAGAAAATTTGGACAAACGACAGATCATTTAGTTAGGTTAACTGGAACAATAACAAATAGCTTTAATTAAAAAAAAAACAACAACAAAAAGAATGCATTGTCGCTTGCTTCCTCGACATCGAGAAGGCATTCGACACTGTATGGCACAATGGTCTCCGGTTCCGTATGAATGAAATGGGACTATCGCGTGGAATTATTCGCCGGCTCTCCAACGTTTTGGGAAACAGACAATGTAGAGGGAATTTTCTCGGAGTTCTTCACTCCAGAAGCCGGCGTGGCGTCCCTATAGGAGGGATGGTTAGTACTATTCTCTTCATCATGCATGTGAATAATATGCCACTTAAAGATCCAAATCATGGATGCTCGTCACAGTTCGCTGATGATGTAGCACTTTGGAAAAGTGCCCCCCACACCAGCAATAAGAGCCACAAACATACAAGCGCACCTAAACAGAACATGTGAATACAGCCAAAAATAGAGGATCAAAATAAACACGGCAAACACTGAACAAAGTGATATTTTCAAAGTGAACGAAACATCAGAAAGCACAACCACAGATTTACATTAATGGAGCACTTCTCCAGATTTCTACGTCACCAAAGTTTCTAGGATTAACGTATGATTCTAAACGTACATGGACAAACCATGTAAATAATATACAAACTAAAATCTGGCGAAGAACGAACTATGCTAGAAGTTTAACTGGTAAATACAGTGGAGAAACACCTGAAAACATCCTCAAAATATACAAAACATACATAAGACATGTAACAGACTATGTAGCTCCAGCATGGATTAACGTAAGCAAAGAACAATTGAAAAATTACAAAATACACTAGTTACGACAGCATAAAGAGTACCTAAAACCACCTCTTCAAAGTTTATGCATAAATATTCAATCACACAAACAATAGCAGATAGCTTCCTACATAGTACAATAACATATTTTGATAAAATTGGAGAACAAAAATGAACTATTATGCGAACTCGACAGGTACTGCATGTATGAGGAAGATAATCCTAAACGCCTCTTCCCGATTAATTTATATATTAGATCATTAAAATAAAATAATTGAAAAAATAAAGAAAAGAAATAAACAAATAAAAATACAATATATATATAGAATAATAATAATTAAGTACCAAAATAAAAACAGGCCACCTATGAGCTAGACATTAGTGAAGGAACTGATGGTGCAAAATAGATGGACATTGCCCTGAAATGGGCCCGAGTAAATGTGGGTTACTCTGGCCCTCATGTAACAATTATTAACATACTAAGCCGTTCACACCAACAAGGAAAAGGAAGGAGGAAGAGGTCAAGTGCACCTGATCCTTCCTGGGCATACACATATATACCCAAACAACGATATACATTGAGAGAGAGAAAGAGATCCCTGTTTTCGTTTTCATTATTACGACAGAAAGGGTGAAAACGACCTGATCTATCTAGTTATTAATCTATCCAAAAGGAGTAAACGGTAGAGAAAATATTAGAATTGTTAGGCTCATGATCGTATGCTCAATAGAGCCAATAGGTGGCAGGTTTGTTTTCCAAGCACAAATCCTCACAAAGTTTTTTATATGATGAAAACATCAAAAGTGTATAAAGAGGCGTGAGAGGAAGTTTACCAGAAAGCAAGTACAAAAGCACTTTAAAAGTGTTAGAAGATAAATAAATTTGAATCAAACAACTTGAATGCTGTTTCATTCGCTAGAAAGAATGTAAACGTATTTAAGAAAAACTAATTCATAAACCAACGTGGTATACCGTGATGTCTTACTATATATAAAGTGTGAAGCTAATTTGGCATTAGCTTTGCGCAGAGGCGATGTCGTAGCCAGTGAGGTTAATCCGAGGCGCGACTATTGCTAGTTGAAAACTTTTCCCAATACCCCGCTAAGACGACGTGAAATATCGTCGGCTATGGCAATTTTTGCAGGCCTCGTTTGAGGCTACGAAGTGAAATAAGAATAGAAAGTGTGTAACGTTCTACTATTACTCGTACTAGTCGCATCAATGAGAGCGGAAGACGGAGATTGATCATTATACTCGACCACTTTAAAAAGTTCATTATTGAAATAATAGAAAAGGGGTAAATGTTCCAGTAGCAGTTAGAGAACAAAATATACGCTTCAGTTTTAGAACTTGTAACTGGACAGTACTTCGAATGTCTGTAAATCGCCTACGATTTTCAAAGGATTATTTCATAAATAGAATGCTCGTAGTGCATTAGTAAAAGTTATATTCGCCGTTTGCAACGAAAAACGTAAAAATAACAATGCAACTGTCTCTCGTAGATGCTTGAACTAGTATGAAACGAGTGAAAAATCTTTAACAGAGCAAATTCAAAACTACTGACGTCATTATAGAGTGAATGAAGTGTGAGCTGAGAAGAAATTTACGGTACTTATGTTTATCTTAACTGAACAATCTATCACTTATGCTGTGCAGAAAATTAGAGTTCTACTGTAAACTTTTAACGTGCTACAGCGATTAGCGCATGTTGCGATACTAGAAAATTGTATACACAAACAAATATTCTGTTTATCTATAAATTATGTGGGAAATAGGTTAGATATACTTGATTGAAGCGTTCAGTGTATTCGGAGTTTTGATCATCGTTTCAACTGAAATAATGTTTTTATAATTTCTCTACTGATTTTGCATATTATTATCACGTGTGCAAATCTAATACAAACGAACATTATGTTTTGTTTCCATATCAACGGATAGGTTGGTTTTCTGCAGCAATGTCGAGTGAATATAGTGGGCGAGTGGTGACCTGTACAGTCGGGATTATTGTATTAATATTAAAAGTGTGGTTACAGAGACCTTACAATAACAGGTAAGAAGTCTACTCTACGAATGCCCGGACGATACCAGATGACTTTCTCATGTTTTCTTTTCTACATGATTGCATTCCGATTTTTTGTGTGTGTGCGTTGTGTTTTGCTTTACTGGGAAATATTGGTGTAATCTTTGCAAAACGACAGGTGTTTCACTAAGTGTTCTATTGTTTGTATGGTGTGCACAAAGTAACGGCGAAAGTAATCAATCTGTCCACCCCCACAAAAGTTGACGACGATACTGGTCCGTTCTTTACAGTCGACAACGCCTGATTAACCCATTGTGTAGCTATGAACTTGTAAACTTGTCATGTGGCATTAGTTGTAGCTAAATTTACTTTATTAAAACCCACGCCAAGCAGTTGTGACCATTTACACAAGAAAAAATCCATAGTCTTTCTGCTTTCGCTAGAAATTTAACAAGCGTAAAGCTATACTAAAGTCCGAAACTTGTATAATTTATCTTCTTTAACCGATAACAAGAGTTCAAAAATACATCTAACGGCGAAAAGGAATCGACTTTTTTTTTTCATATGATGTACCTGTATATCCAATCTTGTCTACTCTTATCATGTTCACAATCTTCTGAAATGAACACAACAGTACTGGGGTTATATTAACGTAATTTTACTCAGTTCACACGAGAGGTGTGCCGCCAAGTCCCGTTGTCCTTGAAATCAATGTGTGCTCGATCTTATTTCTGATTTTTAGGCATCAGCATCCAAGGTGCACTTGCTTCCAAAAAACACGAGATCGAAGACGTAATAAAAGATACTAGCCCTGATATTATTATTCTAAGTGAAACCCTCATTTAGCCTAACAATAGATTTAAAATATGGAATTATACAGCAATTAGAAAAGATAAAACAATCAACCAAGATACCAACAGAGGAATTATGTTATTACATAAAAACATTCTTTCAGTAATTGAAATTAAAATGAACAGCAATAATGATGAAAATATAACTGCTGATAACCTGCTAGATAACCATTCAATTATAACAGTAGCAAGTATTTATTGTTCGCCAACCAAATGCATTGACATAAACCTGTTCCACAACATCTTTTCCCACAAACAAAATACAATTGTAATAGGTGATCTGAATGGTAAACAATAAGAACTTTGGATGAAATTCACCAACACAAATGGAAGACACCTATTACAATTCATCGATGAAAATAACATAGCCCTAATAAACGACAGTACACCTACGCATACAACGTATGCTACAAATGCAAGTGAAAACTTACACATCTGCCTCACCTCCTTTAATATCAGACAAAAGTTATTAAATTTTAATGTGGAAAAAAGATGGTGGCGGTGATCATCTACCAATATGGTGTGTCTTCGATCTCGTCCCCCATAAAGATATAACAAGACAAATTTGACTACGAAAAAGCCAATTGACAAGAATATCAAAAAAGAATTAGGCAACATATTACCGGATAATGTTAAGCATACAGCCAACAACAAAACAGAAATTGATACTTATAGTCTAATAATCACGAAGTGTTTACTAAAAGCAAGCAACGAACACTGTACCAAAGCAACAACATAAAACTGTAAATAACTTATGGAAACCAAACGTGCAACAAATAACACTGATAAAACAACGAAGACAATTAACAAGACAGTTCATGGCAACAAGAGGTAAAGAAATAAAAACACAAACAAACAGTGTCAGAAATAAAATCAGAACAGAAATTAAATTGTGAAAACAGGAAAAATGGGATAACTTCTGCTCTCAACTAAATGAAAAACAAGACCCTAGAAAGTTTTCGTCGCATCTAAAAGACTCACCAACGAAGCCACAACAAGAAAGTACCCAACACTAGAACATAATAACGCCTCAGCGCACACCGACAAAGAAAAAGCAGAAGCCTTCAGACAACAACTGCAAAACACCTTCAAAACACATATCGACTCAGACATGAACAAATATTTTACAATGCTCTAAACAATCGTGTAACAAAGAACTATACAAACTATATTTCCCAGTCAATATTAACAACAACAACACAAAAGGCTAAAATAATCTACTACTTAACAAAAGAAATCACACCAACAGAACTCAAACAAGCAGTTAAGAACTCAAAAACAAATCACCAGAAAATGTCGGCATACGTACAATTCTCATCAAAAGGCACTCCGAAATTATTTGACCATCTATTAGCATTCTTTAATTTGTCATTTTACTCTGGCTACGTCCCAGTTTCTTGGAAGCAAGCTAATATAGTAAGAAGCTAATCCAGCCAATAAGCCAAACAGTTATCGACCAATCAGCCTGAGCAGCTGTGTAGGCAAAATTCTTGAACGAATAATAAGTAATAGACTCTCCACATTTTGGAGATAGCATCAAAATTACCTGAGGAACAAAACGGATCGAGAAAATTTGGACAAACGACAGATCATTTAGTTAGGTTAACTGGAACAATAACAAATAGCTTTAATTAAAAAAAAACAACAACAAAAGAATGCATTGTCGCTTGCTTCCTCGACATCGAGAAGGCATTCGACACTGTATGGCACAATGGTCTCCGGTTCCGTATGAATGAAATGGGACTATCGCGTGGAATTATTCGCCGGCTCTCCAACGTTTTGGGAAACAGACAATGTAGAGGGAATTTTCTCGGAGTTCTTCACTCCAGAAGCCGGCGTGGCGTCCCTATAGGAGGGATGGTTAGTACTATTCTCTTCATCATGCATGTGAATAATATGCCACTTAAAGATCCAAATCATGGATGCTCGTCACAGTTCGCTGATGATGTAGCACTTTGGAAAAGTGCCCCCACACCAGCAATAAGAGCCACAAACATACAAGCGCACCTAAACAGAACATGTGAATACAGCCAAAAATAGAGGATCAAAATAAACACGGCAAACACTGAACAAAGTGATATTTTCAAAGTGAACGAAACATCAGAAAGCACAACCACAGATTTACATTAATGGAGCACTTCTCCAGATTTCTACGTCACCAAAGTTTCTAGGATTAACGTATGATTCTAAACGTACATGGACAAACCATGTAAATAATATACAAACTAAAATCTGGCGAAGAACGAACTATGCTAGAAGTTTAACTGGTAAATACAGTGGAGAAACACCTGAAAACATCCTCAAAATATACAAAACATACATAAGACATGTAACAGACTATGTAGCTCCAGCATGGATTAACGTAAGCAAAGAACAATTGAAAAATTACAAAATACACTAGTTACGACAGCATAAAGAGTACCTAAAACCACCTCTTCAAAGTTTATGCATAAATATTCAATCACACAAACAATAGCAGATAGCTTCCTACATAGTACAATAACATATTTTGATAAAATTGGAGAACAAAATGAACTATTATGCGAACTCGACAGGTACTGCATGTATGAGGAAGATAATCCTAAACGCCTCTTCCCGATTAATTTATATATTAGATCATTAAAATAAAATAATTGAAAAATAAAGAAAAGAAATAAACAAATAAAAATACAATATATATATAGAATAATAATAATTAAGTACCAAAATAAAAACAGGCCACCTATGAGCTAGACATTAGTGAAGGAACTGATGGTGCAAAATAGATGGACATTGCCCTGAAATGGGCCCGAGTAAATGTGGGTTACTCTGGCCCTCATGTAACAATTATTAACATACTAAGCCGTTCACACCAACAAGGAAAAGGAAGGAGGAAGAGGTCAAGTGCACCTGATCCTTCCTGGGCATACACATATATACCCAAACAACGATATACATTGAGAGAGAGAAAGAGATCCCTGTTTTCGTTTTCATTATTACGACAGAAAGGGTGAAAACGACCTGATCTATCTAGTTATTAATCTATCCAAAAGGAGTAAACGGTAGAGAAAATATTAGAATTGTTAGGCTCATGATCGTATGCTCAATAGAGCCAATAGGTGGCAGGTTTGTTTTCCAAGCACAAATCCTCACAAAGTTTTTTATATGATGAAAACATCAAAAGTGTATAAAGAGGCGTGAGAGGAAGTTTACCAGAAAGCAAGTACAAAAGCACTTTAAAAGTGTTAGAAGATAAATAAATTTGAATCAAACAACTTGAATGCTGTTTCATTCGCTAGAAAGAATGTAAACGTATTTAAGAAAAACTAATTCATAAACCAACGTGGTATACCGTGATGTCTTACTATATATAAAGTGTGAAGCTAATTTGGCATTAGCTTTGCGCAGAGGCGATGTCGTAGCCAGTGAGGTTAATCCGAGGCGCGACTATTGCTAGTTGAAAACTTTTCCCAATACCCCGCTAAGACGACGTGAAATATCGTCGGCTATGGCAATTTTTGCAGGCCTCGTTTGAGGCTACGAAGTGAAATAAGAATAGAAAGTGTGTAACGTTCTACTATTACTCGTACTAGTCGCATCAATGAGAGCGGAAGACGGAGATTGATCATTATACTCGACCACTTTAAAAAGTTCATTATTGAAATAATAGAAAAGGGGTAAATGTTCCAGTAGCAGTTAGAGAACAAAATATACGCTTCAGTTTTAGAACTTGTAACTGGACAGTACTTCGAATGTCTGTAAATCGCCTACGATTTTCAAAGGATTATTTCATAAATAGAATGCTCGTAGTGCATTAGTAAAAGTTATATTCGCCGTTTGCAACGAAAAACGTAAAAATAACAATGCAACTGTCTCTCGTAGATGCTTGAACTAGTATGAAACGAGTGAAAAATCTTTAACAGAGCAAATTCAAAACTACTGACGTCATTATAGAGTGAATGAAGTGTGAGCTGAGAAGAAATTTACGGTACTTATGTTTATCTTAACTGAACAATCTATCACTTATGCTGTGCAGAAAATTAGAGTTCTACTGTAAACTTTTAACGTGCTACAGCGATTAGCGCATGTTGCGATACTAGAAAATTGTATACACAAACAAATATTCTGTTTATCTATAAATTATGTGGGAAATAGGTTAGATATACTTGATTGAAGCGTTCAGTGTATTCGGAGTTTTGATCATCGTTTCAACTGAAATAATGTTTTTATAATTTCTCTACTGATTTTGCATATTATTATCACGTGTGCAAATCTAATACAAACGAACATTATGTTTTGTTTCCATATCAACGGATAGGTTGGTTTTCTGCAGCAATGTCGAGTGAATATAGTGGGCGAGTGGTGACCTGTACAGTCGGGATTATTGTATTAATATTAAAAGTGTGGTTACAGAGACCTTACAATAACAGGTAAGAAGTCTACTCTACGAATGCCCGGACGATACCAGATGACTTTCTCATGTTTTCTTTTCTACATGATTGCATTCCGATTTTTATGTGTGTGCGTTGTGTTTTGCTTTACTGGGAAATATTGGTGTAATCTTTGCAAAACGACAGGTGTTTCACTAAGTGTTCTATTGTTTGTATGGTGTGCACAAAGTAACGGCGAAAGTAATCAATCTGTCCACCCCCACAAAAGTTGACGACGATACTGGTCCGTTCTTTACAGTCGACAACGCCTGATTAACCCATTGTGTAGCTATGAACTTGTAAACTTGTCATGTGGCATTAGTTGTAGCTAAATTTACTTTATTAAAACCCACGCCAAGCAGTTGTGACCATTTACACAAGAAAAAATCCATAGTCTTTCTGCTTTCGCTAGAAATTTAACAAGCGTAAAGCTATACTAAAGTCCGAAACTTGTATAATTTATCTTCTTTAACCGATAACAAGAGTTCAAAATACATCTAACGGCGAAAAGGAATCGACTTTTTTTTTCATATGATGTACCTGTATATCAATCTTGTCTACTCTTATCATGTTCACAATCTTCTGAAATGAACACAACAGTACTGGGGTTATATTAACGTAATTTTACTCAGTTCACACGAGAGGTGTGCCGCCAAGTCCCGTTGTCCTTGAAATCAATGTGTGCTCGATCTTATTTCTGATTTTTAGGCATCAGCATCCAAGGTGCACTTGCTTCCAAAAAACACGAGATCGAAGACGTAATAAAAGATACTAGCCCTGATATTATTATTCTAAGTGAAACCCTCATTTAGCCTAACAATAGATTTAAAATATGGAATTATACAGCAATTAGAAAAGATAAAACAATCAACCAAGATACCAACAGAGGAATTATGTTATTACATAAAAACATTCTTTCAGTAATTGAAATTAAAATGAACAGCAATAATGATGAAAATATAACTGCTGATAACCTGCTAGATAACCATTCAATTATAACAGTAGCAAGTATTTATTGTTCGCCAACCAAATGCATTGACATAAACCTGTTCCACAACATCTTTTCCCACAAACAAAATACAATTGTAATAGGTGATCTGAATGGTAAACAATAAGAACTTTGGATGAAATTCACCAACACAAATGGAAGACACCTATTACAATTCATCGATGAAAATAACATAGCCCTAATAAACGACAGTACACCTACGCATACAACGTATGCTACAAATGCAAGTGAAAACTTACACATCTGCCTCACCTCCTTTAATATCAGACAAAAGTTATTAAATTTTAATGTGGAAAAAGATGGTGGCGGTGATCATCTACCAATATGGTGTGTCTTCGATCTCGTCCCCCATAAAGATATAACAAGACAAATTTGACTACGAAAAGCCAATTGACAAGAATATCAAAAGAATTAGGCAACATATTACCGGATAATGTTAAGCATACAGCCAACAACAAAACAGAAATTGATACTTATAGTCTAATAATCACGAAGTGTTTACTAAAAGCAAGCAACGAACACTGTACCAAAGCAACAACATAAAACTGTAAATAACTTATGGAAACCAAACGTGCAACAAATAACACTGATAAAACAACGAAGACAATTAACAAGACAGTTCATGGCAACAAGAGGTAAAGAAATAAAAACACAAACAAACAGTGTCAGAAATAAAATCAGAACAGAAATTAAATTGTGAAAACAGGAAAAATGGGATAACTTCTGCTCTCAACTAAATGAAAAACAAGACCCTAGAAAGTTTTCGTCGCATCTAAAAAGACTCACCAACGAAGCCACAACAAGAAAGTGCCCAACACTAGAACATAATAACGCCTCAGCGCACACCGACAAAGAAAAAGCAGAAGCCTTCAGACAACAACTGCAAAACACCTTCAAAACACATATCGACTCAGACATGAACAAATATTTTACAATGCTCTAAACAATCGTGTAACAAAGAACTATACAAACTATATTTCCCAGTCAATATTAACAACAACAACACAAAAGGCTAAAATAATCTACTACTTAACAAAAGAAATCACACCAACAGAACTCAAACAAGCAGTTAAGAACTCAAAAACAAATCACCAGAAAATGTCGGCATACGTACAATTCTCATCAAAAAGGCACTCCGAAATTATTTGACCATCTATTAGCATTCTTTAATTTGTCATTTTACTCTGGCTACGTCCCAGTTTCTTGGAAGCAAGCTAATATAGTAAGAAGCTAATCCAGCCAATAAGCCAAACAGTTATCGACCAATCAGCCTGAGCAGCTGTGTAGGCAAAATTCTTGAACGAATAATAAGTAATAGACTCTCCACATTTTGGAGATAGCATCAAAATTACCTGAGGAACAAAACGGATCGAGAAAATTTGGACAAACGACAGATCATTTAGTTAGGTTAACTGGAACAATAACAAATAGCTTTAATTAAAAAAAAACAACAACAAAGAATGCATTGTCGCTTGCTTCCTCGACATCGAGAAGGCATTCGACACTGTATGGCACAATGGTCTCCGGTTCCGTATGAATGAAATGGGACTATCGCGTGGAATTATTCGCCGGCTCTCCAACGTTTTGGGAAACAGACAATGTAGAGGGAATTTTCTCGGAGTTCTTCACTCCAGAAGCCGGCGTGGCGTCCCTATAGGAGGGATGGTTAGTACTATTCTCTTCATCATGCATGTGAATAATATGCCACTTAAAGATCCAAATCATGGATGCTCGTCACAGTTCGCTGATGATGTAGCACTTTGGAAAAGTGCCCCACACCAGCAATAAGAGCCACAAACATACAAGCGCACCTAAACAGAACATGTGAATACAGCCAAAAATAGAGGATCAAAATAAACACGGCAAACACTGAACAAAGTGATATTTTCAAAGTGAACGAAACATCAGAAAGCACAACCACAGATTTACATTAATGGAGCACTTCTCCAGATTTCTACGTCACCAAAGTTTCTAGGATTAACGTATGATTCTAAACGTACATGGACAAACCATGTAAATAATATACAAACTAAAATCTGGCGAAGAACGAACTATGCTAGAAGTTTAACTGGTAAATACAGTGGAGAAACACCTGAAAACATCCTCAAAATATACAAAACATACATAAGACATGTAACAGACTATGTAGCTCCAGCATGGATTAACGTAAGCAAAGAACAATTGAAAAATTACAAAATACACTAGTTACGACAGCATAAAGAGTACCTAAAACCACCTCTTCAAAGTTTATGCATAAATATTCAATCACACAAACAATAGCAGATAGCTTCCTACATAGTACAATAACATATTTTGATAAAATTGGAGAACAAAATGAACTATTATGCGAACTCGACAGGTACTGCATGTATGAGGAAGATAATCCTAAACGCCTCTTCCCGATTAATTTATATATTAGATCATTAAAATAAAATAATTGAAAAATAAAGAAAAGAAATAAACAAATAAAAATACAATATATATATAGAATAATAATAATTAAGTACCAAAATAAAAACAGGCCACCTATGAGCTAGACATTAGTGAAGGAACTGATGGTGCAAAATAGATGGACATTGCCCTGAAATGGGCCCGAGTAAATGTGGGTTACTCTGGCCCTCATGTAACAATTATTAACATACTAAGCCGTTCACACCAACAAGGAAAAGGAAGGAGGAAGAGGTCAAGTGCACCTGATCCTTCCTGGGCATACACACATATATACCCAAACAACGATATACATTGAGAGAGAGAAAGAGATCCCTGTTTTCGTTTTCATTATTACGACAGAAAGGGTGAAAACGACCTGATCTATCTAGTTATTAATCTATCCAAAGGAGTAAACGGTAGAGAAAATATTAGAATTGTTAGGCTCATGATCGTATGCTCAATAGAGCCAATAGGTGGCAGGTTTGTTTTCCAAGCACAAATCCTCACAAAGTTTTTTATATGATGAAAACATCAAAAGTGTATAAAGAGGCGTGAGAGGAAGTTTACCAGAAAGCAAGTACAAAAGCACTTTAAAAGTGTTAGAAGATAAATAAATTTGAATCAAACAACTTGAATGCTGTTTCATTCGCTAGAAAGAATGTAAACGTATTTAAGAAAAACTAATTCATAAACCAACGTGGTATACCGTGATGTCTTACTATATATAAAGTGTGAAGCTAATTTGGCATTAGCTTTGCGCAGAGGCGATGTCGTAGCCAGTGAGGTTAATCCGAGGCGCGACTATTGCTAGTTGAAAACTTTTCCCAATACCCCGCTAAGACGACGTGAAATATCGTCGGCTATGGCAATTTTTGCAGGCCTCGTTTGAGGCTACGAAGTGAAATAAGAATAGAAAGTGTGTAACGTTCTACTATTACTCGTACTAGTCGCATCAATGAGAGCGGAAGACGGAGATTGATCATTATACTCGACCACTTTAAAAAGTTCATTATTGAAATAATAGAAAAGGGGTAAATGTTCCAGTAGCAGTTAGAGAACAAAATATACGCTTCAGTTTTAGAACTTGTAACTGGACAGTACTTCGAATGTCTGTAAATCGCCTACGATTTTCAAAGGATTATTTCATAAATAGAATGCTCGTAGTGCATTAGTAAAAGTTATATTCGCCGTTTGCAACGAAAACGTAAAAATAACAATGCAACTGTCTCTCGTAGATGCTTGAACTAGTATGAAACGAGTGAAAAATCTTTAACAGAGCAAATTCAAAACTACTGACGTCATTATAGAGTGAATGAAGTGTGAGCTGAGAAGAAATTTACGGTACTTATGTTTATCTTAACTGAACAATCTATCACTTATGCTGTGCAGAAAATTAGAGTTCTACTGTAAACTTTTAACGTGCTACAGCGATTAGCGCATGTTGCGATACTAGAAAATTGTATACACAAACAAATATTCTGTTTATCTATAAATTATGTGGGAAATAGGTTAGATATACTTGATTGAAGCGTTCAGTGTATTCGGAGTTTTGATCATCGTTTCAACTGAAATAATGTTTTTATAATTTCTCTACTGATTTTGCATATTATTATCACGTGTGCAAATCTAATACAAACGAACATTATGTTTTGTTTCCATATCAACGGATAGGTTGGTTTTCTGCAGCAATGTCGAGTGAATATAGTGGGCGAGTGGTGACCTGTACAGTCGGGATTATTGTATTAATATTAAAAGTGTGGTTACAGAGACCTTACAATAACAGGTAAGAAGTCTACTCTACGAATGCCCGGACGATACCAGATGACTTTCTCATGTTTTCTTTTCTACATGATTGCATTCCGATTTTTATGTGTGTGCGTTGTGTTTTGCTTTACTGGGAAATATTGGTGTAATCTTTGCAAAACGACAGGTGTTTCACTAAGTGTTCTATTGTTTGTATGGTGTGCACAAAGTAACGGCGAAAGTAATCAATCTGTCCACCCCACAAAGTTGACGACGATACTGGTCCGTTCTTTACAGTCGACAACGCCTGATTAACCCATTGTGTAGCTATGAACTTGTAAACTTGTCATGTGGCATTAGTTGTAGCTAAATTTACTTTATTAAAACCCACGCCAAGCAGTTGTGACCATTTACACAAGAAAAAATCCATAGTCTTTCTGCTTTCGCTAGAAATTTAACAAGCGTAAAGCTATACTAAAGTCCGAAACTTGTATAATTTATCTTCTTTAACCGATAACAAGAGTTCAAAATACATCTAACGGCGAAAAGGAATCGACTTTTTTTTTCATATGATGTACCTGTATATCAATCTTGTCTACTCTTATCATGTTCACAATCTTCTGAAATGAACACAACAGTACTGGGGTTATATTAACGTAATTTTACTCAGTTCACACGAGAGGTGTGCCGCCAAGTCCCGTTGTCCTTGAAATCAATGTGTGCTCGATCTTATTTCTGATTTTTAGGCATCAGCATCCAAGGTGCACTTGCTTCCAAAAAACACGAGATCGAAGACGTAATAAAAGATACTAGCCCTGATATTATTATTCTAAGTGAAACCCTCATTTAGCCTAACAATAGATTTAAAATATGGAATTATACAGCAATTAGAAAAGATAAAACAATCAACCAAGATACCAACAGAGGAATTATGTTATTACATAAAAACATTCTTTCAGTAATTGAAATTAAAATGAACAGCAATAATGATGAAAATATAACTGCTGATAACCTGCTAGATAACCATTCAATTATAACAGTAGCAAGTATTTATTGTTCGCCAACCAAATGCATTGACATAAACCTGTTCCACAACATCTTTTCCCACAAACAAAATACAATTGTAATAGGTGATCTGAATGGTAAACAATAAGAACTTTGGATGAAATTCACCAACACAAATGGAAGACACCTATTACAATTCATCGATGAAAATAACATAGCCCTAATAAACGACAGTACACCTACGCATACAACGTATGCTACAAATGCAAGTGAAAACTTACACATCTGCCTCACCTCCTTTAATATCAGACAAAAGTTATTAAATTTTAATGTGGAAAAAGATGGTGGCGGTGATCATCTACCAATATGGTGTGTCTTCGATCTCGTCCCCCATAAAGATATAACAAGACAAATTTGACTACGAAAAGCCAATTGACAAGAATATCAAAAGAATTAGGCAACATATTACCGGATAATGTTAAGCATACAGCCAACAACAAAACAGAAATTGATACTTATAGTCTAATAATCACGAAGTGTTTACTAAAAGCAAGCAACGAACACTGTACCAAAGCAACAACATAAAACTGTAAATAACTTATGGAAACCAAACGTGCAACAAATAACACTGATAAAACAACGAAGACAATTAACAAGACAGTTCATGGCAACAAGAGGTAAAGAAATAAAACACAAACAAACAGTGTCAGAAATAAAATCAGAACAGAAATTAAATTGTGAAAACAGGAAAAATGGGATAACTTCTGCTCTCAACTAAATGAAAAACAAGACCCTAGAAAGTTTTCGTCGCATCTAAAAGACTCACCAACGAAGCCACAACAAGAAAGTGCCCAACACTAGAACATAATAACGCCTCAGCGCACACCGACAAAGAAAAAGCAGAAGCCTTCAGACAACAACTGCAAAACACCTTCAAAACACATATCGACTCAGACATGAACAAATATTTTTACAATGCTCTAAACAATCGTGTAACAAAGAACTATACAAACTATATTTCCCAGTCAATATTAACAACAACAACACAAAAGGCTAAAATAATCTACTACTTAACAAAAGAAATCACACCAACAGAACTCAAACAAGCAGTTAAGAACTCAAAAACAAATCACCAGAAAATGTCGGCATACGTACAATTCTCATCAAAAGGCACTCCAGAAATTATTTGACCATCTATTAGCATTCTTTAATTTGTCATTTTACTCTGGCTACGTCCCAGTTTCTTGGAAGCAAGCTAATATAGTAAGAAGCTAATCCAGCCAATAAGCCAAACAGTTATCGACCAATCAGCCTGAGCAGCTGTGTAGGCAAAATTCTTGAACGAATAATAAGTAATAGACTCTCCACATTTTTGGAGATAGCATCAAAATTACCTGAGGAACAAAACGGATCGAGAAAATTTGGACAAACGACAGATCATTTAGTTAGGTTAACTGGAACAATAACAAATAGCTTTAATTAAAAAAAAACAACAACAAAAGAATGCATTGTCGCTTGCTTCCTCGACATCGAGAAGGCATTCGACACTGTATGGCACAATGGTCTCCGGTTCCGTATGAATGAAATGGGACTATCGCGTGGAATTATTCGCCGGCTCTCCAACGTTTTGGGAAACAGACAATGTAGAGGGAATTTTCTCGGAGTTCTTCACTCCAGAAGCCGGCGTGGCGTCCCTATAGGAGGGATGGTTAGTACTATTCTCTTCATCATGCATGTGAATAATATGCCACTTAAAGATCCAAATCATGGATGCTCGTCACAGTTCGCTGATGATGTAGCACTTTGGAAAAGTGCCCCCACACCAGCAATAAGAGCCACAAACATACAAGCGCACCTAAACAGAACATGTGAATACAGCCAAAAATAGAGGATCAAAATAAACACGGCAAACACTGAACAAAGTGATATTTTCAAAGTGAACGAAACATCAGAAAGCACAACCACAGATTTACATTAATGGAGCACTTCTCCAGATTTCTACGTCACCAAAGTTTCTAGGATTAACGTATGATTCTAAACGTACATGGACAAACCATGTAAATAATATACAAACTAAAATCTGGCGAAGAACGAACTATGCTAGAAGTTTAACTGGTAAATACAGTGGAGAAACACCTGAAAACATCCTCAAAATATACAAAACATACATAAGACATGTAACAGACTATGTAGCTCCAGCATGGATTAACGTAAGCAAAGAACAATTGAAAAATTACAAAATACACTAGTTACGACAGCATAAAGAGTACCTAAAACCACCTCTTCAAAGTTTATGCATAAATATTCAATCACACAAACAATAGCAGATAGCTTCCTACATAGTACAATAACATATTTTGATAAAATTGGAGAACAAAAATGAACTATTATGCGAACTCGACAGGTACTGCATGTATGAGGAAGATAATCCTAAACGCCTCTTCCCGATTAATTTATATATTAGATCATTAAAATAAAATAATTGAAAAAATAAAGAAAAGAAATAAACAAATAAAAATACAATATATATATAGAATAATAATAATTAAGTACCAAAATAAAAACAGGCCACCTATGAGCTAGACATTAGTGAAGGAACTGATGGTGCAAAATAGATGGACATTGCCCTGAAATGGGCCCGAGTAAATGTGGGTTACTCTGGCCCTCATGTAACAATTATTAACATACTAAGCCGTTCACACCAACAAGGAAAAGGAAGGAGGAAGAGGTCAAGTGCACCTGATCCTTCCTGGGCATACACACATATATACCCAAACAACGATATACATTGAGAGAGAGAAAGAGATCCCTGTTTTCGTTTTTCATTATTACGACAGAAAGGGTGAAAACGACCTGATCTATCTAGTTATTAATCTATCCAAAAGGAGTAAACGGTAGAGAAAATATTAGAATTGTTAGGCTCATGATCGTATGCTCAATAGAGCCAATAGGTGGCAGGTTTGTTTTCCAAGCACAAATCCTCACAAAAGTTTTTATATGATGAAAACATCAAAAGTGTATAAAGAGGCGTGAGAGGAAGTTTACCAGAAAGCAAGTACAAAAGCACTTTAAAAGTGTTAGAAGATAAATAAATTTGAATCAAACAACTTGAATGCTGTTTCATTCGCTAGAAAGAATGTAAACGTATTTAAGAAAAACTAATTCATAAACCAACGTGGTATACCGTGATGTCTTACTATATATAAAGTGTGAAGCTAATTTGGCATTAGCTTTGCGCAGAGGCGATGTCGTAGCCAGTGAGGTTAATCCGAGGCGCGACTATTGCTAGTTGAAAACTTTTCCCAATACCCCGCTAAGACGACGTGAAATATCGTCGGCTATGGCAATTTTTGCAGGCCTCGTTTGAGGCTACGAAGTGAAATAAGAATAGAAAGTGTGTAACGTTCTACTATTACTCGTACTAGTCGCATCAATGAGAGCGGAAGACGGAGATTGATCATTATACTCGACCACTTTAAAAAGTTCATTATTGAAATAATAGAAAAGGGGTAAATGTTCCAGTAGCAGTTAGAGAACAAAATATACGCTTCAGTTTTAGAACTTGTAACTGGACAGTACTTCGAATGTCTGTAAATCGCCTACGATTTTCAAAGGATTATTTCATAAATAGAATGCTCGTAGTGCATTAGTAAAAGTTATATTCGCCGTTTGCAACGAAAAACGTAAAAATAACAATGCAACTGTCTCTCGTAGATGCTTGAACTAGTATGAAACGAGTGAAAAATCTTTAACAGAGCAAATTCAAAACTACTGACGTCATTATAGAGTGAATGAAGTGTGAGCTGAGAAGAAATTTACGGTACTTATGTTTATCTTAACTGAACAATCTATCACTTATGCTGTGCAGAAAATTAGAGTTCTACTGTAAACTTTTAACGTGCTACAGCGATTAGCGCATGTTGCGATACTAGAAAATTGTATACACAAACAAATATTCTGTTTATCTATAAATTATGTGGGAAATAGGTTAGATATACTTGATTGAAGCGTTCAGTGTATTCGGAGTTTTGATCATCGTTTCAACTGAAATAATGTTTTTATAATTTCTCTACTGATTTTGCATATTATTATCACGTGTGCAAATCTAATACAAACGAACATTATGTTTTGTTTCCATATCAACGGATAGGTTGGTTTTCTGCAGCAATGTCGAGTGAATATAGTGGGCGAGTGGTGACCTGTACAGTCAGGATTATTGTATTAATATTAAAAGTGTGGTTACAGAGACCTTACAATAACAGGTAAGAAGTCTACTCTACGAATGCCCGGACGATACCAGATGACTTTCTCATGTTTTCTTTTCTACATGATTGCATTCCGATTTTTATGTGTGTGCGTTGTGTTTTGCTTTACTGGGAAATATTGGTGTAATCTTTGCAAAACGACAGGTGTTTCACTAAGTGTTCTATTGTTTGTATGGTGTGCACAAAGTAACGGCGAAAGTAATCAATCTGTCCACCCCCACAAAAGTTGACGACGATACTGGTCCGTTCTTTACAGTCGACAACGCCTGATTAACCCATTGTGTAGCTATGAACTTGTAAACTTGTCATGTGGCATTAGTTGTAGCTAAATTTACTTTATTAAAACCCACGCCAAGCAGTTGTGACCATTTACACAAGAAAAAATCCATAGTCTTTCTGCTTTCGCTAGAAATTTAACAAGCGTAAAGCTATACTAAAGTCCGAAACTTGTATAATTTATCTTCTTTAACCGATAACAAGAGTTCAAAAATACATCTAACGGCGAAAAGGAATCGACTTTTTTTTTTCATATGATGTACCTGTATATCCAATCTTGTCTACTCTTATCATGTTCACAATCTTCTGAAATGAACACAACAGTACTGGGGTTATATTAACGTAATTTTACTCAGTTCACACGAGAGGTGTGCCGCCAAGTCCCGTTGTCCTTGAAATCAATGTGTGCTCGATCTTATTTCTGATTTTTAGGCATCAGCATCCAAGGTGCACTTGCTTCCAAAAAACACGAGATCGAAGACGTAATAAAAGATACTAGCCCTGATATTATTATTCTAAGTGAAACCCTCATTTAGCCTAACAATAGATTTAAAATATGGAATTATACAGCAATTAGAAAAGATAAAACAATCAACCAAGATACCAACAGAGGAATTATGTTATTACATAAAAACATTCTTTCAGTAATTGAAATTAAAATGAACAGCAATAATGATGAAAATATAACTGCTGATAACCTGCTAGATAACCATTCAATTATAACAGTAGCAAGTATTTATTGTTCGCCAACCAAATGCATTGACATAAACCTGTTCCACAACATCTTTTCCCACAAACAAAATACAATTGTAATAGGTGATCTGAATGGTAAACAATAAGAACTTTGGATGAAATTCACCAACACAAATGGAAGACACCTATTACAATTCATCGATGAAAATAACATAGCCCTAATAAACGACAGTACACCTACGCATACAACGTATGCTACAAATGCAAGTGAAAACTTACACATCTGCCTCACCTCCTTTAATATCAGACAAAAGTTATTAAATTTTAATGTGGAAAAAAGATGGTGGCGGTGATCATCTACCAATATGGTGTGTCTTCGATCTCGTCCCCCATAAAGATATAACAAGACAAATTTGACTACGAAAAAGCCAATTGACAAGAATATCAAAAAAGAATTAGGCAACATATTACCGGATAATGTTAAGCATACAGCCAACAACAAAACAGAAATTGATACTTATAGTCTAATAATCACGAAGTGTTTACTAAAAGCAAGCAACGAACACTGTACCAAAGCAACAACATAAAACTGTAAATAACTTATGGAAACCAAACGTGCAACAAATAACACTGATAAAACAACGAAGACAATTAACAAGACAGTTCATGGCAACAAGAGGTAAAGAAATAAAAACACAAACAAACAGTGTCAGAAATAAAATCAGAACAGAAATTAAATTGTGAAAACAGGAAAAATGGGATAACTTCTGCTCTCAACTAAATGAAAAACAAGACCCTAGAAAGTTTTCGTCGCATCTAAAAGACTCACCAACGAAGCCACAACAAGAAAGTGCCCAACACTAGAACATAATAACGCCTCAGCGCACACCGACAAAGAAAAAGCAGAAGCCTTCAGACAACAACTGCAAAACACCTTCAAAACACATATCGACTCAGACATGAACAAATATTTTTACAATGCTCTAAACAATCGTGTAACAAAGAACTATACAAACTATATTTCCCAGTCAATATTAACAACAACAACACAAAAGGCTAAAATAATCTACTACTTAACAAAAGAAATCACACCAACAGAACTCAAACAAGCAGTTAAGAACTCAAAAACAAATCACCAGAAAATGTCGGCATACGTACAATTCTCATCAAAAGGCACTCCGAAATTATTTGACCATCTATTAGCATTCTTTAATTTGTCATTTTACTCTGGCTACGTCCCAGTTTCTTGGAAGCAAGCTAATATAGTAAGAAGCTAATCCAGCCAATAAGCCAAACAGTTATCGACCAATCAGCCTGAGCAGCTGTGTAGGCAAAATTCTTGAACGAATAATAAGTAATAGACTCTCCACATTTTGGAGATAGCATCAAAATTACCTGAGGAACAAAACGGATCGAGAAAATTTGGACAAACGACAGATCATTTAGTTAGGTTAACTGGAACAATAACAAATAGCTTTAATTAAAAAAAAACAACAACAAAGAATGCATTGTCGCTTGCTTCCTCGACATCGAGAAGGCATTCGACACTGTATGGCACAATGGTCTCCGGTTCCGTATGAATGAAATGGGACTATCGCGTGGAATTATTCGCCGGCTCTCCAACGTTTTGGGAAACAGACAATGTAGAGGGAATTTTCTCGGAGTTCTTCACTCCAGAAGCCGGCGTGGCGTCCCTATAGGAGGGATGGTTAGTACTATTCTCTTCATCATGCATGTGAATAATATGCCACTTAAAGATCCAAATCATGGATGCTCGTCACAGTTCGCTGATGATGTAGCACTTTGGAAAAGTGCCCCCACACCAGCAATAAGAGCCACAAACATACAAGCGCACCTAAACAGAACATGTGAATACAGCCAAAAATAGAGGATCAAAATAAACACGGCAAACACTGAACAAAGTGATATTTTCAAAGTGAACGAAACATCAGAAAGCACAACCACAGATTTACATTAATGGAGCACTTCTCCAGATTTCTACGTCACCAAAGTTTCTAGGATTAACGTATGATTCTAAACGTACATGGACAAACCATGTAAATAATATACAAACTAAAATCTGGCGAAGAACGAACTATGCTAGAAGTTTAACTGGTAAATACAGTGGAGAAACACCTGAAAACATCCTCAAAATATACAAAACATACATAAGACATGTAACAGACTATGTAGCTCCAGCATGGATTAACGTAAGCAAAGAACAATTGAAAAATTACAAAATACACTAGTTACGACAGCATAAAGAGTACCTAAAACCACCTCTTCAAAGTTTATGCATAAATATTCAATCACACAAACAATAGCAGATAGCTTCCTACATAGTACAATAACATATTTTGATAAAATTGGAGAACAAAAATGAACTATTATGCGAACTCGACAGGTACTGCATGTATGAGGAAGATAATCCTAAACGCCTCTTCCCGATTAATTTATATATTAGATCATTAAAATAAAATAATTGAAAAAATAAAGAAAAGAAATAAACAAATAAAAATACAATATATATATAGAATAATAATAATTAAGTACCAAAATAAAAACAGGCCACCTATGAGCTAGACATTAGTGAAGGAACTGATGGTGCAAAATAGATGGACATTGCCCTGAAATGGGCCCGAGTAAATGTGGGTTACTCTGGCCCTCATGTAACAATTATTAACATACTAAGCCGTTCACACCAACAAGGAAAAGGAAGGAGGAAGAGGTCAAGTGCACCTGATCCTTCCTGGGCATACACACATATATACCCAAACAACGATATACATTGAGAGAGAGAAAGAGATCCCTGTTTTCGTTTTTCATTATTACGACAGAAAGGGTGAAAACGACCTGATCTATCTAGTTATTAATCTATCCAAAAGGAGTAAACGGTAGAGAAAATATTAGAATTGTTAGGCTCATGATCGTATGCTCAATAGAGCCAATAGGTGGCAGGTTTGTTTTCCAAGCACAAATCCTCACAAAAGTTTTTTATATGATGAAAACATCAAAAGTGTATAAAGAGGCGTGAGAGGAAGTTTACCAGAAAGCAAGTACAAAAGCACTTTAAAAGTGTTAGAAGATAAATAAATTTGAATCAAACAACTTGAATGCTGTTTCATTCGCTAGAAAGAATGTAAACGTATTTAAGAAAAACTAATTCATAAACCAACGTGGTATACCGTGATGTCTTACTATATATAAAGTGTGAAGCTAATTTGGCATTAGCTTTGCGCAGAGGCGATGTCGTAGCCAGTGAGGTTAATCCGAGGCGCGACTATTGCTAGTTGAAAACTTTTCCCAATACCCCGCTAAGACGACGTGAAATATCGTCGGCTATGGCAATTTTTGCAGGCCTCGTTTGAGGCTACGAAGTGAAATAAGAATAGAAAGTGTGTAACGTTCTACTATTACTCGTACTAGTCGCATCAATGAGAGCGGAAGACGGAGATTGATCATTATACTCGACCACTTTAAAAAGTTCATTATTGAAATAATAGAAAAGGGGTAAATGTTCCAGTAGCAGTTAGAGAACAAAATATACGCTTCAGTTTTAGAACTTGTAACTGGACAGTACTTCGAATGTCTGTAAATCGCCTACGATTTTCAAAGGATTATTTCATAAATAGAATGCTCGTAGTGCATTAGTAAAGTTATATTCGCCGTTTGCAACGAAAACGTAAAAATAACAATGCAACTGTCTCTCGTAGATGCTTGAACTAGTATGAAACGAGTGAAAAATCTTTAACAGAGCAAATTCAAAACTACTGACGTCATTATAGAGTGAATGAAGTGTGAGCTGAGAAGAAATTTACGGTACTTATGTTTATCTTAACTGAACAATCTATCACTTATGCTGTGCAGAAAATTAGAGTTCTACTGTAAACTTTTAACGTGCTACAGCGATTAGCGCATGTTGCGATACTAGAAAATTGTATACACAAACAAATATTCTGTTTATCTATAAATTATGTGGGAAATAGGTTAGATATACTTGATTGAAGCGTTCAGTGTATTCGGAGTTTTGATCATCGTTTCAACTGAAATAATGTTTTTATAATTTCTCTACTGATTTTGCATATTATTATCACGTGTGCAAATCTAATACAAACGAACATTATGTTTTGTTTCCATATCAACGGATAGGTTGGTTTTCTGCAGCAATGTCGAGTGAATATAGTGGGCGAGTGGTGACCTGTACAGTCGGGATTATTGTATTAATATTAAAAGTGTGGTTACAGAGACCTTACAATAACAGGTAAGAAGTCTACTCTACGAATGCCCGGACGATACCAGATGACTTTCTCATGTTTTCTTTTCTACATGATTGCATTCCGATTTTTTATGTGTGTGCGTTGTGTTTTGCTTTACTGGGAAATATTGGTGTAATCTTTGCAAAACGACAGGTGTTTCACTAAGTGTTCTATTGTTTGTATGGTGTGCACAAAGTAACGGCGAAAGTAATCAATCTGTCCACCCCCACAAAAGTTGACGACGATACTGGTCCGTTCTTTACAGTCGACAACGCCTGATTAACCCATTGTGTAGCTATGAACTTGTAAACTTGTCATGTGGCATTAGTTGTAGCTAAATTTACTTTATTAAAACCCACGCCAAGCAGTTGTGACCATTTACACAAGAAAAAATCCATAGTCTTTCTGCTTTCGCTAGAAATTTAACAAGCGTAAAGCTATACTAAAGTCCGAAACTTGTATAATTTATCTTCTTTAACCGATAACAAGAGTTCAAAAATACATCTAACGGCGAAAAGGAATCGACTTTTTTTTTTCATATGATGTACCTGTATATCCAATCTTGTCTACTCTTATCATGTTCACAATCTTCTGAAATGAACACAACAGTACTGGGGTTATATTAACGTAATTTTACTCAGTTCACACGAGAGGTGTGCCGCCAAGTCCCGTTGTCCTTGAAATCAATGTGTGCTCGATCTTATTTCTGATTTTTAGGCATCAGCATCCAAGGTGCACTTGCTTCCAAAAAACACGAGATCGAAGACGTAATAAAAGATACTAGCCCTGATATTATTATTCTAAGTGAAACCCTCATTTAGCCTAACAATAGATTTAAAATATGGAATTATACAGCAATTAGAAAAGATAAAACAATCAACCAAGATACCAACAGAGGAATTATGTTATTACATAAAAACATTCTTTCAGTAATTGAAATTAAAATGAACAGCAATAATGATGAAAATATAACTGCTGATAACCTGCTAGATAACCATTCAATTATAACAGTAGCAAGTATTTATTGTTCGCCAACCAAATGCATTGACATAAACCTGTTCCACAACATCTTTTCCCACAAACAAAATACAATTGTAATAGGTGATCTGAATGGTAAACAATAAGAACTTTGGATGAAATTCACCAACACAAATGGAAGACACCTATTACAATTCATCGATGAAAATAACATAGCCCTAATAAACGACAGTACACCTACGCATACAACGTATGCTACAAATGCAAGTGAAAACTTACACATCTGCCTCACCTCCTTTAATATCAGACAAAAGTTATTAAATTTTAATGTGGAAAAAGATGGTGGCGGTGATCATCTACCAATATGGTGTGTCTTCGATCTCGTCCCCCATAAAGATATAACAAGACAAATTTGACTACGAAAAAGCCAATTGACAAGAATATCAAAAAGAATTAGGCAACATATTACCGGATAATGTTAAGCATACAGCCAACAACAAAACAGAAATTGATACTTATAGTCTAATAATCACGAAGTGTTTACTAAAAGCAAGCAACGAACACTGTACCAAAGCAACAACATAAAACTGTAAATAACTTATGGAAACCAAACGTGCAACAAATAACACTGATAAAACAACGAAGACAATTAACAAGACAGTTCATGGCAACAAGAGGTAAAGAAATAAAAACACAAACAAACAGTGTCAGAAATAAAATCAGAACAGAAATTAAATTGTGAAAACAGGAAAAATGGGATAACTTCTGCTCTCAACTAAATGAAAAAACAAGACCCTAGAAAGTTTTCGTCGCATCTAAAAAGACTCACCAACGAAGCCACAACAAGAAAGTGCCCAACACTAGAACATAATAACGCCTCAGCGCACACCGACAAAGAAAAAGCAGAAGCCTTCAGACAACAACTGCAAAACACCTTCAAAACACATATCGACTCAGACATGAACAAATATTTTTACAATGCTCTAAACAATCGTGTAACAAAGAACTATACAAACTATATTTCCCAGTCAATATTAACAACAACAACACAAAAGGCTAAAATAATCTACTACTTAACAAAAGAAATCACACCAACAGAACTCAAACAAGCAGTTAAGAACTCAAAAAACAAATCACCAGAAAATGTCGGCATACGTACAATTCTCATCAAAAGGCACTCCGAAATTATTTGACCATCTATTAGCATTCTTTAATTTGTCATTTTACTCTGGCTACGTCCCAGTTTCTTGGAAGCAAGCTAATATAGTAAGAAGCTAATCCAGCCAATAAGCCAAACAGTTATCGACCAATCAGCCTGAGCAGCTGTGTAGGCAAAATTCTTGAACGAATAATAAGTAATAGACTCTCCACATTTTTGGAGATAGCATCAAAATTACCTGAGGAACAAAACGGATCGAGAAAATTTGGACAAACGACAGATCATTTAGTTAGGTTAACTGGAACAATAACAAATAGCTTTAATTAAAAAAAAAAAAACAACAAAAGAATGCATTGTCGCTTGCTTCCTCGACATCGAGAAGGCATTCGACACTGTATGGCACAATGGTCTCCGGTTCCGTATGAATGAAATGGGACTATCGCGTGGAATTATTCGCCGGCTCTCCAACGTTTTGGGAAACAGACAATGTAGAGGGAATTTTCTCGGAGTTCTTCACTCCAGAAGCCGGCGTGGCGTCCCTATAGGAGGGATGGTTAGTACTATTCTCTTCATCATGCATGTGAATAATATGCCACTTAAAGATCCAAATCATGGATGCTCGTCACAGTTCGCTGATGATGTAGCACTTTGGAAAAGTGCCCCCACACCAGCAATAAGAGCCACAAACATACAAGCGCACCTAAACAGAACATGTGAATACAGCCAAAAATAGAGGATCAAAATAAACACGGCAAACACTGAACAAAGTGATATTTTCAAAGTGAACGAAACATCAGAAAGCACAACCACAGATTTACATTAATGGAGCACTTCTCCAGATTTCTACGTCACCAAAGTTTCTAGGATTAACGTATGATTCTAAACGTACATGGACAAACCATGTAAATAATATACAAACTAAAATCTGGCGAAGAACGAACTATGCTAGAAGTTTAACTGGTAAATACAGTGGAGAAACACCTGAAAACATCCTCAAAATATACAAAACATACATAAGACATGTAACAGACTATGTAGCTCCAGCATGGATTAACGTAAGCAAAGAACAATTGAAAAATTACAAAATACACTAGTTACGACAGCATAAAGAGTACCTAAAACCACCTCTTCAAAGTTTATGCATAAATATTCAATCACACAAACAATAGCAGATAGCTTCCTACATAGTACAATAACATATTTTGATAAAATTGGAGAACAAAAATGAACTATTATGCGAACTCGACAGGTACTGCATGTATGAGGAAGATAATCCTAAACGCCTCTTCCCGATTAATTTATATATTAGATCATTAAAATAAAATAATTGAAAAAATAAAGAAAAGAAATAAACAAATAAAAATACAATATATATATAGAATAATAATAATTAAGTACCAAAATAAAAACAGGCCACCTATGAGCTAGACATTAGTGAAGGAACTGATGGTGCAAAATAGATGGACATTGCCCTGAAATGGGCCCGAGTAAATGTGGGTTACTCTGGCCCTCATGTAACAATTATTAACATACTAAGCAGTTCACACCAACAAGGAAAAGGAAGGAGGAAGAGGTCAAGTGCACCTGATCCTTCCTGGGCATACACACATATATACCCAAACAACGATATACATTGAGAGAGAGAAAGAGATCCCTGTTTTCGTTTTTCATTATTACGACAGCAAGGGTGAAAACGACCTGATCTATCTAGTTATTAATCTATCCAAAAGGAGTAAACGGTAGAGAAAATATTAGAATTGTTAGGCTCATGATCGTATGCTCAATAGAGCCAATAGGTGGCAGGTTTGTTTTCCAAGCACAAATCCTCACAAAAGTTTTTTATATGATGAAAACATCAAAAGTGTATAAAGAGGCGTGAGAGGAAGTTTACCAGAAAGCAAGTACAAAAGCACTTTAAAAGTGTTAGAAGATAAATAAATTTGAATCAAACAACTTGAATGCTGTTTCATTCGCTAGAAAGAATGTACACGTATTTAAGAAAAACTAATTCATAAACCAACGTGGTATACCGTGATGTCTTACTATATATAAAGTGTGAAGCTAATTTGGCGAAAGATGGTGAACTATGCCTGGGCAGGACGAAGCCAGAGGAAACTCTGTTGGAGGTCCGCAGCGATTCTGACGTGCACGAGTCACTCAAGGCTGTTTGCAGCCTTGCAAGTCACTATTTTAACCTCCCTCACCTGAAACCAGACCATCTTTCACTTAAAATTCACGCGAGGGAAATAAAACAACACAATGATACAACACATTAAAATCTTACACATCAACTGCCAAGGAAATCTTAAAGACAAAAGGTTAGAAATATACAACATAAACAAACATATAAACGCCAACATAATCATCATTTCAGAAACACTTTGCACAGAGAAACAAAACACCACAATCCCCGGATTCATCTCACACAACATACCTCACTCAGAGAAACAACAGAGGTATAATAACTTACTTTAGTACAAAAATATCGCATCTAATCTCGATAGAAGATTCATTTAAATCTGACATTAATGAGACCATTTTTTTGTAATATACACTTTAACAACCGGTTAACTATTCCGATTCTAGCCATATATTGCTCACCAACCAAAAATATCGACATTAACTTCCTTCAAAATGTGTTAATCAATAAACCCAAACCAATTATTATTGGAGACTTTAATTCACCGCACACAGAATTAAGGGGTAACAGAGACACACGCAGAGGATCCTGCATAAAAAAATTTTATTTCTAGCAATAAAATGCAATTAATTAATGACAATACACCTACACACTTCTCAGCCGCCAGCACGGCTCATATGATGTACTCGATTTCATCATCGCACCCAAGGACATGGTTAATAGAATATCTAACTTTAAAGTGCATGATGAAATCACCAGTGACCACTTCCCCGTATCATGTATGATTCACCCTCGCCACCCGGCTGTGGCGTACGTGACTCCTTCCGCATACACCTACACTGAAACAGACTGGCTCACTTTTAAATGCCTCTCTGGACTCATACCTACCCCACCCAATCGAACATGTAAACAACAAAACAGAACTAGACAAATATGTTGATCAAATTACAGAAGCCATAAAGAAAGCCACAAAAAAAACACAATTCCTAAATCAAAAGAAAACAATCACTTATTCAATGGACTCTAACACCAGAAATTCACGCACTAATAATCAAACGCAGACAATTACGACGAATACACTACATCACACGTGATCCACACATTAAAACAGAAATCAATAGAACAAATACAAAAATTAAACAAAGAAATTAAAAGTCAGAGAAAACAATTGGCATAACTTCTGCAAAACTTAGAAAACCAAGAAAAACCCAAAGAATTCTGGAAAAATTCAAGAGTATTGCGTCAGACAAAACACAAATCACATGTTACAACACATCACACACAACAATAAAATCGCAAGGGACGGACGAAGAGAAAGCTGACTTATTAGCTGACTATTACAAATCCGCTTTTAGCGATTTAAACTCAGTAGATTTCGACACACAACACCAACACCATGTCAACAACTACATAAATGCAAACCAAGCTTCATTCTCACCAGGTTTTCCGGAGAGACACTAGAAGCATACTCAAATTCAATCAATAGAAAAATAACCATAACCGAACTAAAGATTAATATCAAAACTTGAAGAACACTTCCCCGGACATGACCAAATACCAAATATTATTCTCAAAAAAAGTTCCACTCTCCTACTACAACACCTCACAAACATCATGAACATTTCATTAGCGACAGGGTATTACCCTGACACATGGAAAAAAGCCATCATAACAACGATCCCCAAGAAACAAACTAACAGAACAAATCCAGATAATTTCCGCCCCATCAGTCTGTTAAGCTGCCTTGGCAAACTGATGGAGAGAATTATCTCAACCAATCTCCTCCATTTTTTTTGCGAATCAAACAACATCCTTCCAGAATCTCAAAATGCCTCCAGAAAAATAGACAAACAACAGATCACCTCACACGACTCACCGAATCAATATACAAAGCTTAACAACAATCAAGTAACCATCAGGGTATTCCTAGATGTCAAAAAGCATTCGACAGCGTTTGGCACAATGCCATCATATACAAACTAAACCACCTACAAATAAATCCTACGATAGTCAAATGGATTTCAAATTTTTTAACCAATAGAACAGCACAAGTAAAAGTCAATAAAACCATATCAAATTATTTAATATAACGGCAGGAGTGCCCCAAGGATCAGTCCTCTCTCACTTCTTTACATAATTTTCGTCAGTGACATACCTTTTCCAAATCTAACATACACACACAATTCACAATACGCAGATGACATCGCAATCTGGAGCACCTCCAGAAACCCAGTAATGGCCATGTCTCGCGTACAAGAATCACTAAACAACGTCTCAACATGGAGCAACAAGTGGAGGGTCGTGTTAAATCCGACAAAAACACAAGCAATCACCTTCTATAGAAAACTAAAGAAGCAAAGAAAAATCTAGGAAAAATAAATCTATCACTTGGAAACACAACCATCAACATGAGCAAAAACATCACATTCCTTGGCGTCACTTTCGACACAAAACTAACATGGAAAAAACACATAAACAATATACACTCATCAATAAGAAAAAGGATTTCATATCTAAAGACTATAACTGGTAAACAATCAAAATGCGCACCGAACACCATTATACAAATATACAAGCTTACATCCGTCCACTAATAGAGTACGGATGTCAAGTAACTATACAACATGTCAAACAACACACTCCAAAAAAATACAAGTGCAACAAAACAAAATATTAAAATCCGCATTCAGTTTACCATCTTTACACCAACAAATTATCTACACCAAATTAGTAATTTACCAACTATAAGAGACAGAATAACAGAACTTTCTCTGAAATATTATCGAAAAGCAGAAAACAGAAACAAACTAACGGCATCACTACACAAATTATCAAGTGCACCAACAAAATACATATCACCATACAATATATTTCAAGAATCACAATCCACTCAACAAAGAGTTTAAATACATAAAAAACTATGTTATTAACATGAATTCCTTTTTTTTTTTTTCAGGTACAGGGCACGACAGGCAAAACTTTCGGCGCCTGTCGTGTGAAAGATGGTTTTCTCAGGGTACTCCCGTTTCCCCACATCAAAATCTTCAGGCATTGGATTTCTAGATCCCAGCCCAGGCAACCTTTTTGCCAGACCCAGAATCGGGCCGTTTGATTTGATCTGAACTTGAATGAATTACATTCATGTTCACATCTACCCAACTTTTTCTTTTCGAGACAGGTCCCGACCTTTCCTTCTTTCCACTGCTACCTTTGCCTCCACCCAAAAGACCATTTAGTGAGACATTCCCCACCCAAAAAGTCAAGAATAATAACGATAATTAAATTATTAAAATAATAATAATAAAAAAAAACCACCACTTAATCCTAATAACAATCCACGAAAGGGGACGAAGAGGAACTACAAAGTTCCTGAACACCCCAGTTGGAGAGAGAACTCTTCGGATTTCTCTCTCTCTAAACTAAACCCCTGCCACGTTAGTTTAGTTTTAGTGGCATTAGCTTTGCGCAGAGGCGATGTCGTAGCCAGTGAGGTTAATCCGAGGCGCGACTATTGCTAGTTGAAAACTTTTCCCAATACCCCGCTAAGACGACGTGAAATATCGTCGGCTATGGCAATTTTTGCAGGCCTCGTTTGAGGCTACGAAGTGAAATAAGAATAGAAAGTGTGTAACGTTCTACTATTACTCGTACTAGTCGCATCAATGAGAGCGGAAGACGGAGATTGATCATTATACTCGACCACTTTAAAAAGTTCATTATTGAAATAATAGAAAAGGGGTAAATGTTCCAGTAGCAGTTAGAGAACAAAATATACGCTTCAGTTTTAGAACTTGTAACTGGACAGTACTTCGAATGTCTGTAAATCGCCTACGATTTTCAAAGGATTATTTCATAAATAGAATGCTCGTAGTGCATTAGTAAAAGTTATATTCGCCGTTTGCAACGAAAACGTAAAAAATAACAATGCAACTGTCTCTCGTAGATGCTTGAACTAGTATGAAACGAGTGAAAAATCTTTAACAGAGCAAATTCAAAACTACTGACGTCATTATAGAGTGAATGAAGTGTGAGCTGAGAAGAAATTTACGGTACTTATGTTTATCTTAACTGAACAATCTATCACTTATGCTGTGCAGAAAATTAGAGTTCTACTGTAAACTTTTAACGTGCTACAGCGATTAGCGCATGTTGCGATACTAGAAAATTGTATACACAAACAAATATTCTGTTTATCTATAAATTATGTGGGAAATAGGTTAGATATACTTGATTGAAGCGTTCAGTGTATTCGGAGTTTTGATCATCGTTTCAACTGAAATAATGTTTTTATAATTTCTCTACTGATTTTGCATATTATTATCACGTGTGCAAATCTAATACAAACGAACATTATGTTTTGTTTCCATATCAACGGATAGGTTGGTTTTCTGCAGCAATGTCGAGTGAATATAGTGGGCGAGTGGTGACCTGTACAGTCAGGATTATTGTATTAATATTAAAGTGTGGTTACAGAGACCTTACAATAACAGGTAAGAAGTCTACTCTACGAATGCCCGGACGATACCAGATGACTTTCTCATGTTTTCTTTTCTACATGATTGCATTCCGATTTTTTGTGTGTGCGTTGTGTTTTGCTTTACTGGGAAATATTGGTGTAATCTTTGCAAAACGACAGGTGTTTCACTAAGTGTTCTATTGTTTGTATGGTGTGCACAAAGTAACGGCGAAAGTAATCAATCTGTCCACCCCCACAAAAGTTGACGACGATACTGGTCCGTTCTTTACAGTCGACAACGCCTGATTAACCCATTGTGTAGCTATGAACTTGTAAACTTGTCATGTGGCATTAGTTGTAGCTAAATTTACTTTATTAAAACCCACGCCAAGCAGTTGTGACCATTTACACAAGAAAAAATCCATAGTCTTTCTGCTTTCGCTAGAAATTTAACAAGCGTAAAGCTATACTAAAGTCCGAAACTTGTATAATTTATCTTCTTTAACCGATAACAAGAGTTCAAAATACATCTAACGGCGAAAAGAATCGACTTTTTTTTTCATATGATGTACCTGTATATCAATCTTGTCTACTCTTATCATGTTCACAATCTTCTGAAATGAACACAACAGTACTGGGGTTATATTAACGTAATTTTACTCAGTTCACACGAGAGGTGTGCCGCCAAGTCCCGTTGTCCTTGAAATCAATGTGTGCTCGATCTTATTTCTGATTTTTAGGCATCAGCATCCAAGGTGCACTTGCTTCCAAAAACACGAGATCGAAGACGTAATAAAAGATACTAACCCTGATATTATTATTCTAAGTGAAACCCTCATTTAGCCTAACAATAGATTTAAAATATGGAATTATACAGCAATTAGAAAAGATAAAACAATCAACCAAGATACCAACAGAGGAATTATGTTATTACATAAAAACATTCTTTCAGTAATTGAAATTAAAATGAACAGCAATAATGATGAAAATATAACTGCTGATAACCTGCTAGATAACCATTCAATTATAACAGTAGCAAGTATTTATTGTTCGCCAACCAAATGCATTGACATAAACCTGTTCCACAACATCTTTTCCCACAAACAAAATACAATTGTAATAGGTGATCTGAATGGTAAACAATAAGAACTTTGGATGAAATTCACCAACACAAATGGAAGACACCTATTACAATTCATCGATGAAAATAACATAGCCCTAATAAACGACAGTACACCTACGCATACAACGTATGCTACAAATCAAGTGAAAACTTACACATCTGCCTCACCTCCTTTAATATCAGACAAAAGTTATTAAATTTTAATGTGGAAAAAGATGGTGGCGGTGATCATCTACCAATATGGTGTGTCTTCGATCTCGTCCCCCATAAAGATATAACAAGACAAATTTGACTACGAAAAAGCCAATTGACAAGAATATCAAAAAGAATTAGGCAACATATTACCGGATAATGTTAAGCATACAGCCAACAACAAAACAGAAATTGATACTTATAGTCTAATAATCACGAAGTGTTTACTAAAAGCAAGCAACGAACACTGTACCAAAGCAACAACATAAAACTGTAAATAACTTATGGAAACCAAACGTGCAACAAATAACACTGATAAAACAACGAAGACAATTAACAAGACAGTTCATGGCAACAAGAGGTAAAGAAATAAAAACACAAACAAACAGTGTCAGAAATAAAATCAGAACAGAAATTAAATTGTGAAAACAGGAAAAATGGGATAACTTCTGCTCTCAACTAAATGAAAAAACAAGACCCTAGAAAGTTTTCGTCGCATCTAAAAAGACTCACCAACGAAGCCACAACAAGAAAGTACCCAACACTAGAACATAATAACGCCTCAGCGCACACCGACAAAGAAAAAGCAGAAGCCTTCAGACAACAACTGCAAAACACATATCGACTCAGACATGAACAAATATTTTTACAATGCTCTAAACAATCGTGTAACAAAGAACTATACAAACCATATTTCCCAGTCAATATTAACAACAACAACACAAAAGGCTAAAATAATCTACTACTTAACAAAAGAAATCACACCAACAGAACTCAAACAAGCAGTTAAGAACTCAAAAAACAAATCACCAGAAAATGTCGGCATACGTACAATTCTCATCAAAAAAGGCACTCCGAAATTATTTGACCATCTATTAGCATTCTTTAATTTGTCATTTTACTCTGGCTACGTCCCAGTTTCTTGGAAGCAAGCTAATATAGTAAGAAGCTAATCCAGCCAATAAGCCAAACAGTTATCGACCAATCAGCCTGAGCAGCTGTGTAGGCAAAATTCTTGAACGAATAATAAGTAATAGACTCTCCACATTTTTGGAGATAGCATCAAAATTACCTGAGGAACAAAACGGATCGAGAAAATTTGGACAAACGACAGATCATTTAGTTAGGTTAACTGGAACAATAACAAATAGCTTTAATTTAAAAAAAAAACAACAACAAAAGAATGCATTGTCGCTTGCTTCCTCGACATCGAGAAGGCATTCGACACTGTATGGCACAATGGTCTCCGGTTCCGTATGAATGAAATGGGACTATCGCGTGGAATTATTCGCCGGCTCTCCAACGTTTTGGGAAACAGACAATGTAGAGGGAATTTTCTCGGAGTTCTTCACTCCAGAAGCCGGCGTGGCGTCCCTCAAGGAGGGATGGTTAGTACTATTCTCTTCATCATGCATGTGAATAATATGCCACTTAAAGATCCAAATCATGGATGCTCGTCACAGTTCGCTGATGATGTAGCACTTTGGAAAAGTGCCCCCACACCAGCAATAAGAGCCACAAACATACAAGCGCACCTAAACAGAACATGTGAATACAGCCAAAAATAGAGGATCAAAATAAACACGGCAAACACTGAACAAAGTGATATTTTCAAAGTGAACGAAACATCAGAAAGCACAACCACAGATTTACATTAATGGAGCACTTCTCCAGATTTCTACGTCACCAAAGTTTCTAGGATTAACGTATGATTCTAAACGTACATGGACAAACCATGTAAATAATATACAAACTAAAATCTGGCGAAGAACGAACTATGCTAGAAGTTTAACTGGTAAATACAGTGGAGAAACACCTGAAAACATCCTCAAAATATACAAAACATACATAAGACATGTAACAGACTATGTAGCTCCAGCATGGATTAACGTAAGCAAAGAACAATTGAAAAATTACAAAATACACTAGTTACGACAGCATAAAGAGTACCTAAAACCACCTCTTCAAAGTTTATGCATAAATATTCAATCACACAAACAATAGCAGATAGCTTCCTACATAGTACAATAACATATTTTGATAAAAATTGGAGAACAAAAATGAACTATTATGCGAACTCGACAGGTACTGCATGTATGAGGAAGATAATCCTAAACGCCTCTTCCCGATTAATTTATATATTAGATCATTAAAATAAAATAATTGAAAAAAATAAAGAAAAGAAATAAACAAATAAAATACAATATATATATATAGAATAATAATAATTAAGTACCAAAATAAAACAGGCCACCTATGAGCTAGACATTAGTGAAGGAACTGATGGTGCAAAATAGATGGACATTGCCCTGAAATGGGCCCGAGTAAATGTGGGTTACTCTGGCCCTCATGTAACAATTATTAACATACTAAGCAGTTCACACCAACAAGGAAAAGGAAGGAGGAAGAGGTCAAGTGCACCTGATCCTTCCTGGGCATACACACATATATACCCAAACAACGATATACATTGAGAGAGAGAAAGAGATCCCTGTTTTCGTTTTCATTATTACGACAGAAAGGGTGAAAACGACCTGATCTATCTAGTTATTAATCTATCAAAAGGAGTAAACGGTAGAGAAAATATTAGAATTGTTAGGCTCATGATCGTATGCTCAATAGAGCCAATAGGTGGCAGGTTTGTTTTCCAAGCACAAATCCTCACAAAAGTTTTTTATATGATGAAAACATCAAAAGTGTATAAAGAGGCGTGAGAGGAAGTTTACCAGAAAGCAAGTACAAAAGCACTTTAAAAGTGTTAGAAGATAAATAAATTTGAATCAAACAACTTGAATGCTGTTTCATTCGCTAGAAAGAATGTAAACGTATTTAAGAAAAACTAATTCATAAACCAACGTGGTATACCGTGATGTCTTACTATATATAAAGTGTGAAGCTAATTTGGCATTAGCTTTGCGCAGAGGCGATGTCGTAGCCAGTGAGGTTAATCCGAGGCGCGACTATTGCTAGTTGAAAACTTTTCCCAATACCCCGCTAAGACGACGTGAAATATCGTCGGCTATGGCAATTTTTGCAGGCCTCGTTTGAGGCTACGAAGTGAAATAAGAATAGAAAGTGTGTAACGTTCTACTATTACTCGTACTAGTCGCATCAATGAGAGCGGAAGACGGAGATTGATCATTATACTCGACCACTTTAAAAAGTTCATTATTGAAATAATAGAAAAGGGTAAATGTTCCAGTAGCAGTTAGAGAACAAAATATACGCTTCAGTTTTAGAACTTGTAACTGGACAGTACTTCGAATGTCTGTAAATCGCCTACGATTTTCAAAGGATTATTTCATAAATAGAATGCTCGTAGTGCATTAGTAAAAGTTATATTCGCCGTTTGCAACGAAAAACGTAAAAATAACAATGCAACTGTCTCTCGTAGATGCTTGAACTAGTATGAAACGAGTGAAAAATCTTTAACAGAGCAAATTCAAAACTACTGACGTCATTATAGAGTGAATGAAGTGTGAGCTGAGAAGAAATTTACGGTACTTATGTTTATCTTAACTGAACAATCTATCACTTATGCTGTGCAGAAAATTAGAGTTCTACTGTAAACTTTTAACGTGCTACAGCGATTAGCGCATGTTGCGATACTAGAAAATTGTATACACAAACAAATATTCTGTTTATCTATAAATTATGTGGGAAATAGGTTAGATATACTTGATTGAAGCGTTCAGTGTATTCGGAGTTTTGATCATCGTTTCAACTGAAATAATGTTTTATAATTTCTCTACTGATTTTGCATATTATTATCACGTGTGCAAATCTAATACAAACGAACATTATGTTTTGTTTCCATATCAACGGATAGGTTGGTTTTCTGCAGCAATGTCGAGTGAATATAGTGGGCGAGTGGTGACCTGTACAGTCGGGATTATTGTATTAATATTAAAAGTGTGGTTACAGAGACCTTACAATAACAGGTAAGAAGTCTACTCTACGAATGCCCGGACGATACCAGATGACTTTCTCATGTTTTCTTTTCTACATGATTGCATTCCGATTTTTATGTGTGTGCGTTGTGTTTTGCTTTACTGGGAAATATTGGTGTAATCTTTGCAAAAACGACAGGTGTTTCACTAAGTGTTCTATTGTTTGTATGGTGTGCACAAAGTAACGGCGAAAGTAATCAATCTGTCCACCCCCACAAAAGTTGACGACGATACTGGTCCGTTCTTTACAGTCGACAACGCCTGATTAACCCATTGTGTAGCTATGAACTTGTAAACTTGTCATGTGGCATTAGTTGTAGCTAAATTTACTTTATTAAAACCCACGCCAAGCAGTTGTGACCATTTACACAAGAAAAAATCCATAGTCTTTCTGCTTTCGCTAGAAATTTAACAAGCGTAAAGCTATACTAAAAGTCCGAAACTTGTATAATTTATCTTCTTTAACCGATAACAAGAGTTCAAAAATACATCTAACGGCGAAAAGGAATCGACTTTTTCTTTTCATATGATGTACCTGTATATCCAATCTTGTCTACTCTTATCATGTTCACAATCTTCTGAAATGAACACAACAGTACTGGGGTTATATTAACGTAATTTTACTCAGTTCACACGAGAGGTGTGCCGCCAAGTCCCGTTGTCCTTGAAATCAATGTGTGCTCGATCTTATTTCTGATTTTTAGGCATCAGCATCCAAGGTGCACTTGCTTCCAAAAACACGAGATCGAAGACGTAATAAAGATACTAACCCTGATATTATTATTCTAAGTGAAACCCTCATTTAGCCTAACAATAGATTTAAAATATGGAATTATACAGCAATTAGAAAAGATAAAACAATCAACAAAGATACCAACAGAGGAATTATGTTATTATATAAAAACATTCTTTCAGTAATTGAAATTAAAATGAACAGCAATAATGATGAAAATATAACTGCTGATAACCTGCTAGATAACCATTCAATTATAACAGTAGCAAGTATTTATTGTTCGCCAACCAAATGC